>NC_133211.1:23736452-23901452 GCF_958299795.1 Porites lutea | reverse complement strand
ATTTATTATGACAAGGAAAACACCTAATAGCCATAAATCAGATTCTTCTTGCCAAAAAAATCATACAGACAAGGCAAATATCTCATCTTGCCTTGCGCGAGCTACAGCCCCTCTTTACCTCAAGCCTATATAATAACAAACCTTTCGATGGTTCCGAGAGCACTAAGAGCCTCTTCAAATGAGACCAGTTGATCATTCTCGCCCGGTTACGGAACTAGTTTCGCCTTGGGTCCTTAAGAGAAAATTTCAGCCCGGTTTCCGAGATGAGAAAAGGGGGCGAGTTTTGGCGCGTAATTAGATAAAACAGAGCAAAAATGGCAAAACAAAATTATAACTTTCGCGCCAATCATAGCTTAAACAACTCTTAGCTAATAGTTGTATCACTGCAGTTCAAATGGGATGCTTATGTTGTGGAAAATAGAGCAGGTAAACTAAGACAATTCCATCGGGCATGCGCTGTTACAAAGAATACATTCCCGTTTCATCCCGGTAACCGGGCTGAAGTGTTCATATGGCAAAATTTTCCAGTCCGCTTAGCGAGATCCCGGTTGGGAAAACCGAGATCCCGGGAACCGAGCCAGCCCGCCCTCTCATATGAACACATCGAAAATTTTGCATAGGATTCAAAGAGGTAATCTTGAAAACCGGGCCAGCCTGGTCAACCCGTCTCATATGAAGAGGCCCTAACTATAACTATACATTGAATGACCTGCTATTATTGCCTTGAGCAGCAACGGTCTCGTGGCAGTGGCCTCTTTTGCATCTATCAGTGAGTTAAGGTAATTTCCTATAATGTTGGAAAACAAAGCGTTAGTTTATCATAACAGACTCGGAAAGTCAGCCAGAGCACAACGCAAAAAATACAGTAAGAAAAATGTGCGAAGCATTTGCAAAACAAAAGGAAAGCAAGTAGTTGAAGACAAGCTTGACAAACGAATCAGTTAATAGGTGGTTTTTTATGTGAGAATTATTTTGAACAAGCGCAATGCCTGCTAAGGCAGAATACAGTCAAACTACTGCGTCTGTCGAAACGCTGCTAACCGACTACCACCCGTAAGTAACCACCCCTTGTAAGCTACCACGACCTCACGCTAGGTCAGTAGACAGTTTAACATTTCCCATTGCTCTAAATCTCTTGCAAGTGACCGCTTGAAACATGTTGTGATCTTCTATCAGTAGAGAGCTTTAGATTCTAAGACGAGTACGACAACGAGTACGAGATTTCCTCAATACAAGTAGTACTCGCGCGTTAACCAGCGTCATTTTGGCGGGAAAACTTGATAGCCGTCGCCTCTCCACTACGAGTTTTAGCGAGAATGTCGAAGTGGCGGAAACAAGTTATCAAATGTTAGAAGTTTTATCATTTTGCGATCCGAGAGGGTGTAACCTCCTTCACTAATAGTAAGAGTGATAACTCTTCAAGTGAAAAAAGGTAAAATGAAGCTTTTCGGGGAGTCTATATTTTGAGAATACGCGAAAAAACTTCAAGTCAAATCTCGTACTCGTAGTCGTGCTTGTCCTTGAATCTAAAGCAGGGGCACCCAGCGACAATTTTCGGAAAAATATCTGTTCGGAAGACGATTTGAGATCTAGAATTTTCGGAACATTTGTTGTAAAATTTCTTGCTTGCCTGCTACTCCTAGGATTTTCGAACATCTAAAAAAATTGTAAAATTGCCCATTTTCAACGGATTTTTACCCTAAAAATGTCACCTAAAATTTTCGGGAGCTTTTTTTCTGGCTAAAATTTTCGAACAGGTAAGTTTTGATTCCTATAATTTTCGGGTCACTAGACTTTCAGCTACGAAATCCGAACAGATGAAAAATTTATAGGGGATAAAAATATGCCCATATCCACTGTTTAAATACTAAAACACGTTTAACAATGCTATGTTTAAGTGGTTTTGAACTATATTCTCGTTGGGTACCCCTGCTAAAAGGTCTCTAGTACTAATACGGCAACGCACAATCTTTTTCAAAGCAACTGATATGTTTTGCTTCTTTTCTTTTTCATTACCAGGTTTTATATCGCATCCACGGTTCCTGTGAATACCATGCAAGCAGCAATACCTATCCGGGACACTTTCAGTAATACTGGAATTTCGTGGAAAAACAATATTACAGTGGAACCTCGTTAACGCGGTCATCAATGGGCCAAAACAATTGGGCCGTTTTAACGGGGTGGCCGTATTACCGGGGCAGGGTCAAATTTCATGACTAAGGACCGTATTGACATTAAATAGAGAATACTTCATGGAAAGTGCTGACGTACGGTATTTACGCACGAGTTGTTGACGTATCAGAAATCGAACGAGTGAGCGCAGCGAACGAGTAAGATTTCTGATACAAAAACAACGAGTGCGTAAATACCGTACAAAGCACTTTCCATGTGGTATTGTGTTTATTATATACATACTGAGACATACATCATTTTGGTGGCCTTTTTATTTTAAATCTTTCAAAAATGCTAAAATTTGCCGCTACACACTTAACGCAAAATGACAACGAAAACGAAGTATCAGCTTTTTAGTAAAAACGTTTGTTAAAAACATAAATGACGGTAAGGATATGAGGTAATCCAAGAACTATAAGTAATCTTAACTGTTTGTTCTCAATGCACAATTGAAAATGAGTGAATTTAAGTAAAATGGCCGGTTTCAATATAAGCTTAAGCTTAAATGAAAGGCAAAGTAGCTCCGACAAAAAGCACAACAAAAGCTTACGTCTCGTTCTGTTTTTCCCTTTCCGCTGTTGTTTCGCCGGCTCTCTACCGTTTTCTTTATCGACAGTGAAACAAACGAAACTATTCCACTCCATTTCCGAAATGTTTTTCACTTTTTTAGCGAGAAAACCTCTTTGAGTAAAACTTTTCTCGTTGAATGTGTGCGAAGCGGCGCTGCAAGCTGCAATAAAAGGCGGACATTTTGGCGCGAAACTCACACACCTCTGTGGCTTCTGATTGGACGTATCAATTTTCTCACACGTGAAAAAACATCGTTCGCGATTCTGATTGGACGTATCATCTTTTTCACGTGTGAAAACCATCGTTCGCTCCTCTGATTGGCTAGAACTAATTTGCGTACGAAAATTTGCGACATAGCTTTTTGGTGAATATTTCTCAGTATGTATATAATAATACACCATACATCGCATTCGTACTTCTTGTACAACTGTGTTCTCTTTAATAAACTACAGGAATGTAGATATCGCGTACCGTGAAACTTTCCTTTAGCTTAAACTTTAGCTTACTAGGTCAATGCACTGTGAAATGTCACAGTCATTTTAGTTTTGAAATTTCGGACGAATTGGCTGTACAAGTAGTCTGCTACGCAGCCGTTTTTATCGTCGTCACGCAACGCTCCTCCCCACCAGTGGGGAGGAGCGTTGCGTGACGACACTAAAAACGGCTGTGTAGCAGACTACTCTACTAGCGGAGTGAAATTGTAAAAGGTTCTACCGTCTAGGGTTTTAAAATGTGTCCGTTGGCCGTATTAACGAGTAGGGTTTTTTTTTACAAGAAAATGTGTGGCCGTTTTGCCGGGCCAAAAGAAGTGGCTGTGGTTCCAGGCAGGGTTCCACTGCATTATCAAGATTATATAAACACCAAACAAATAACAGGTGAACTTTCGAGCGAAAACATGAAGATAACTTCTCATGTGGAAAGATCACGGTTGCTATAGCTACGTGATAAATCGCGCCTTTGACTTCAGACTTACAGGGCCAGTTACTTAAAACCGAGTTTTAAACACCATTTTCAGTTTGCCGGACGTTTTTATGCAACACCGTTTATCGTGAGCAGTTTCAATAGAGCATATAACTTGGACAAGAAAAGCATTTATCTTCTTAAAAGAACCCACCACCTAAACCGCGGCCTAAGTTGGGCTTCGTTTAAATCAACAGCCACCCACAAAGTTTGAACTCTGGATTTCTGATTTTTTGACCTCAGACTCAATTCTGGCATGGTGCTGTGTACGTTCCTCTCGCAGTTATGTCTTGGTACGTTTTAGATTGTTGTCCAAAGTGGTGCCTACAACGTAGCTGAATTCACCTTTTAGTTAATTGAAAGACCGTAACACACGTTTACTTTGTTATTATAGGTTACCTTAACTCGCCATTTTAAACATGTTTTGCCTCTCGAACTGTGTAATGCCTGCAGCGCAGCTATGCAGGTTTAACCTGGATCATGAAAGGCTGGTATTTGAGATCTAAAATTCTGAGTCCGAAATCCGAACTCTGTAAGTCTGAAGTCTGAAGTCCTTCCAGATATACAGCTATTTCGAGAAAGGTTGTCGGAAAAAATGTGCACGCGACAATCCCGAAAGGTAATATGGGATATGATCAATACGCTGTTCCTGACGGTAGCTGTTGAATCTTCTATTGTTGCTTTCCTTTAGCATTCGCAAACATACGTCCATGGCCTCTCGTGCCATTCTTTCAAATCTCTTTGAAGAACAAAGAACTCAAAACCACCCACAATACCTCTCGGGATTGTCGCGTGCAAAGTTTTTCGATCCGACAACCTTGCTCGAAATAGCTGTATCAGAAGCAGGAATAACACAGTTTTCACTCGAGATATATATATACAAATCCTTACCCGAACAAAAGTATGCGATTGCTCTGTTGCTGTACAGTTCCGCTTTTAAATCTTCGTCATTACAGTTCACTTTAATTCCCTCAGTATAAAAGTAAACGGCGTTGCTGTAATCTCTCTTACTATATGCCTCATTACCTTCGTTATTGTAAACCTCTGCTATCGCTAAAAATCAAGAACATTGAATTACTTAATGTGTACTTTAGCAAAACTCGTTCAATCAAATCTTGCTCAATTGATTTACGCTTTTTGCTTGTCAATTCGCACTAACCAGAAATTTTCCTTAACATGTGTCCTTGAAGACTTTTCCTTGGTATCGATTAAGCGTCATAGGGGATCGTTTATTTTGGGGGGGGGGGGGAGGGGGGTGCGGGGGCGGAAAGTGGAGGCTGGTGAGATTTGATGCGTTGCTCATCGTGACCGCGTCTTCATTAGACATTGTTTGGGGGCGGCCGCCTCTTCTCTCTCAAAATATTTGAGATGTTCCCCCTCCCCGCCCCTTCCAAAAAAAAAAGGGTCGAAGAAAAAAAATTAAGCCAAGAGCCATAATGATTAAGCGTACAAAGCTGAACGTAAATCATAGCCTTGGGGGTCAATTTCAGCACTGTAGTAAGGGGTTAAAAATTAGTCCCATCGAGCGCTACAAAATCTCGAGATGCTCAAATGAAATTTGCTAAGTTCTGATTTAGTTCGAAGGACAGCTGATAACAATTTTAACCTGTTCTATTAGTGTTTTAACAAATGTATCTTGCTCAGTAGTCATATGGAAATAAGCTAGTGTGGCAGAAGCCCTGAGTGCTGACATTCTCCGAGATTCTATGCAGAGACGGCGGAGGGGGAGGACCGGGCTGGCCAGGGAGAAAGCCCTACCACTTTTGTGCCTGGGTTGATTACAACTTTTTCAACGCTAATGTTGTCCACAAGAGTGAAGGCCAGGCTGGCCACTTTGGCGCAAGAAATTTCGGCCATTTTTGGATTATATCCCTCGAGTTTGGCAAGGTCTGCTGGATTCTTTTCTCTAGCTGAGAAAGCTTCATTGGTTTCCATATCTGGGACTTTCCTGTTTCTGTGGGAAAGAGTATTTATTTACCGTTGGAGTTCGAATTTCCTGAAAAAAGTTGCGTTGAAAAGGGAGCGATGGTGGCTAAGATGTCATCTCGTGCCTCCCACCTTGTGTAGTTCCAGAAAATATCCATACCCCTCCCCCGACGAAGGGCAACAGATATTCCGAGGGGAGAGGGGTCCAAAGGATGCAATTTCCGAGGGGGTGGGGGGTGGCTTCTTGAGGTTTTTCAACTAGCAGCTGCTCTGTTTTGGAAGCTATCAGTTATTTTACTGTTAACGGTCTTTTAAAACAAGAATAATTCTTTTCATCGATGATATTTCATTAAAGGTCGGCTGAATGTTTTTTTTTTAAGTGACAGATAGTGGTCATCAGCTCATAAATAAACTTCTGGTTATCTAGCTGTGACGATATCACAATGTATTGTGGTATACACCGCAATCAATGGTTGCGTTCTAAGCCTTCTTCTGATATGCTTTTAACTGAAAGCTGAAATTGAAGTCCACTCCGTGTTTAGTTACAGATGGCATCATTTTGAGTCGTCTAAGGATTCAATCTACATGTTTCTCATTGTCTTACTGTTAATTATTAACTAAGAAAATTTAGATTATTAGACACTCTACTAACATGAATAAAAGGATTTTCTCTCTTTATTACAAAAACAATTACCTTTCGGATTACAGTATAGCGCAACAGCATTTTTTGATGTATAACTATTCCCTCCAGGGGGTGCCTAAACAAGTTGGAAAATAACGGAAATTCCAGGGGCCAGGGGTCTGACAAGTACCCAATGGAATGGAAATTCCAGGGGGTGAGGGGTCTAAAGGAAAAGTGCCCTCCTTGGGGGGGTGGGGGTATGGATATTAAATATCTGGAACTACCCATTGTATGGAGGGTGAATTTGAGCAAATTATCACGAAACTTCTTCTGAGTATTAAGGACAACAATTACTAACTGCAGAGTGAGTTTCATTGACTTTTATTTAGCATTTCCTACAAACTTTAGGATCGTATTTTTACCCCATACAAAGCACTGTCATTTTACTCGAACGGTACTGTGGTACTATCACAGAGCCTGAGTTACCTGTGGTAAATGTGCAAATCGGCAAAGAGATAACACTTGAAGTAAACAATGAACACAAGACAACCATTTTCTAATTCTTTTATTAAGCCTTACATACGTACAGTTCTTTCAGAAAAAAATTCACCAGCGTTTGACAAATTGAACGGCTGGAATAAGAGCGATGAATTCTGAAACACCGTGAATTCATGATCACCGTTTTAATGAAGTGCTTTCGCCACCATCGTCGCGTCTTCGTTGCTTAAGCTTTCTGATAAACTGTCAACACATTGATATTCGTTTCACTTTCTAGGAATAACGAATATATCTGACTTGTTGGTAAGTCAAACTAAGTTCGGAAAGTTCATGATTTTTTGGGCCCATGCTGCTTATCGTCTCCCTGGTCGCATTGGTTTTGAACTTATCGTTTGATAATCGCAATAGCTGTATGCCGAGTAATAAGAAATATTAACTTTTTATTGCACTGGTACTTGTTTTAACCAAGCAAAAACAGGCATTTTTTTGTGGTTTTTTATGTTTAAGTAATTTTTCGATGGGTTTTTCGAACAGGCTATTTTTAAAATTGTGCAGTTTCAGTGTCGTAGAGGTTGTTCATTTATACCCTTTTGAACGTGTGCGGTTTTCTGTTTCCATCACTGAAAAGAAAGTCAGTGGTTTTCGGATTCTATCCTCTTCTATATCCTCTGTATCTATACAATGTTAAGCCTATTTTTCACCAGAGTAGTATAATAGGGATGTTGACTCCTTTTTTGTGCAGGAAAACTTTGACCAAGGAGTGAGGGGGAGAGGATGTAAGGGGCGAGGAGTAAGTAAATATTTGTGTTTCGTGCTTAAAATTTGATCTCATTAATATGCATGATTTGCGCACCAAGGAATCAGTTAACAGGAACTAAGGCCCCGTCCACAAGTATCCGGATATTTTTAAAACGGAGATTTTTTTTCTCCGTTTTCAAAAAATACGCGTCCACGCGTAGCGTATTCGAATCGTCTTCTTCCGTCAACACGAAAACGCTAATAAAACAAAGGACATACGATAGCATCCCTTATTGAGCATGCGTTATGCTATCATGTATTTTTAATGATGTATTTTTCATGCATGACATCATCGTCTTCGAAAACCTCCGTTTTCGTCCGTCCACACGTCACGAAGACAAAAAGCCGGCGTTTTCAAAAATCTCCACTCTGGATACATGTGGACGATAGGCCAAACCGGAGAAAAAATATCCTTTTTCAAACAAAAATGGATAGGTGTGGAAGGGACCTAATCTGTTCTCTGCAATAGACCTTTGTCACGTGGCGGCCATTTTGTCTTAGGAGATTTAAAAAGCTTTTTTTATGCCCGGTTAGCCTCGTAGAGAGAACGAGGCTAGCCGGGCATAAACAAAGCTTTTTAAATCTCTTAAGACAAAATGGCTGCTACGTGACAAAGGTCTATACGTTACGTCTCAGTGATTTTAATGTTACGAGCTTAGGGCTTATTCCTTGACAATAGGTCCTGGAAATCTGGCTGAAAAACTAAGAATTTGTTAGCTTGGTAACCACGTTAGTTTTTTGTGCTTTTGTCGACGCTTGCGTTGGGTTTCGTTGACTTCATACAAGACCCTCATGCTTGCATGTCAATTGCATGCCATTGCTACTGCAGTTGTGCCCAGCTGGGTCGCAGACAAAGAGAGAGATGTACTGGACTCTAGTGTGATAAATACACAGGGTTGTTGTTTTGCTTTTTGAACCTTTTTTGTTAAGTTTTTGCTGCCGTCGCCCTCAACAAAGCATGAAAAAATAACTCTGTACTAGCATCATTACCTTTCGGTGTATTTTTGGTTGCTCTGTTCTTGTTCGGACGACATCCGTAAGTTCCTTCGAAACTAGAGAAGGGACTGTTTACTAATTTTCCTCGATCCCATGATGTTTTATGAATTTTTGTTTTTTATAGATTTCGTTTCGTTTCGTTTCGTTTTTTTTTTTTTCAGCTTTTGTGATTTTGCGCTTTACAATAATCCGTGGTAAATAAATCCCTCATCGAAGGCCTTTTGATAAAACACGTCGATTGAGAATCTTTCTATGATTCCCTCTTAGTTAGATCTAATTATATATTCCTTCGCATACCTATTGTAGTTATATTAATACTTTTTACCCGTCATTTTGTTTATCAGCGGTTCTCACAAATTTCTCCTATTTTTGTTTTCACTGCAGTTTTTGGTTGTAGCCTATAGGAGTAAAATTGGCAAATATCTATTAAGCTTTAAAAAACTGCTTTCTTTTTCTCGAATTTTTATTTTGCTTTAAAGGCTCTCTTCTAATAATCTAATAAATTTTCAGCCGACTTATAAGAATTCTCACCTTTCAGAGTAGGTTCGTCAAAATCAAGGACTTTACCGTCATTCTCACTTGCTGTCTCGACTGTCTTAGCTTCGGGCTGTTCCATGAGCTTCAGTTAAAAAAAAACATATATGTCATAAACTTTCAATTATCATCATGTAGAGGTGTTTTTGTTGTTCACTTCATCTAACAGGCTTTCATAAGGTTTTAAATTTACAAAGCATCTTTTCCCGATTTTCATTACCCTGACAGATGTTTTATTAACCAAAATGATGACAGTTGCATCTAGTGGCTCCAAAACGCACGGTCCATAGTTTGTCGGCGAACCACTAGCGTTTCCCCAATTGGAAACCCTGACTGAGACAAACTCATCATCAGGCCTAGAGCAGACGATTCAAACGAGCTTTGTGTAGTAAAATAATATTCTCTCACCAAACAGAGCGTAGGGATTTCAATACCTTTGTAACCGGTTTATCGACAGTCCAAGAGTTTAGGGGCCCCATGGGGTTCTCCCTTTCTATCGTTTTTGCGCGTATGTATCTAAGTCTTCAATTCTTTTATTCAGCGGTCATAGCGAGGAAGGGGAGTGCGCGAGTGAAACTGTTTAAACTAAACAAAATTGGAAATCTTCAACAACAGACTTTTAACATATTTTAAATATATTAAACCAACAATTAAAACATAACTTTTTCCAAGAACTGATAAAGAGGATTAGTTATAGGCGGGAGATATTTGAGACACAGCTACTCAAACTCTTTTCGGAAGACCCAGTGATTTTTTTTACCTTTAAGCACCCGCCATTGCGATAAAATTTTTTTCATTTTCGCCAAACGCGTAAAACTACAATTAAAAAATTAGGCTCCCGCTCAGGTAACAAACAAGGGAATCGTACCTTATTTAAATGGCGTTCATACAAGCACCGCACTGTAAATTTTTGGACAGGCTTTTCGAGACCGGGCACAAAGTCGAGGCAAAAATCAAGAACCTGACTGTGTTTCACAATCAGAACGGACCGAAAAAAAGAAGTTAAATTAAAATAATTATTGTATTTTATTGCTGCGGAGCAGGAAAGAAATAAGCGCCTATAAAACGAGAAGGGGGAGGCTTCAAGCAACTGATGCTTCTTATTGGACCAAACAAACGAAAACGAATTAAAATGGTTTCAAAGGCTTTTTCCTCTTGTTCATTGATAAATGCTTTGTGGCCGCAGCCGCATAAATAAAGGCTAAAATCGTAACTAGTTGTGTCGGTCCATACACTAACTTATGGATCGCAAATTGAGCAATCGCAGAACTAGAAATGGTATAGCTCTGATCTGATAATATAGGTCATCAAGGAGATCAAGGAATCAATGGCAAAAGGTATTTTGCATAACATGTAATACATGGAACACTCATTCAGTCAAGGCAAAGGAGGTCGGGCTGTTGAAATCCCAATAAGTCTTAATTTCATAAGCCAGAGTTTCAACGGCTAGTTTGATTACATACTTTTCACTGCAAGAATCACATCTCTCGTTCGAATGAAATGTTTACCCAGTTCGTATTAGGAACTGAAAACTTGTTTAATTCTTAATGCGGAAAAACACATTTAACGTCAAAATGCATGATCAAAGACAAGTTTCTCGTTTCCAATAATTCATCTGGCATTCATTTTTCCGCGCGCACGTCTATGAAGACGGAAAATTAAGACGAAAATAAGAATGCAGGTGCATGTTGTTTTTCAGTGGTCTGTGCTACATGGGAAAAATGAAAACATGTAAACGCACCTCAATTTTTCTGAGTCCTTTGATCTTCTCGCGGTGAACTGAATAACAACAATAATACTTACTATTATTTATTTATTTATTTATTTATTCATTAATTTATATAGCGCAAAAAATTATAAAAATATTCTAAAGCGCTTTGTACAAAAATTACATATAAAAGACATTTTAAAAAACATTGTAAGATCAAAACAAATTGTTGCCTAGTTAAAACTAGAACTTCTTTTTCTTCTATTTAAAAACAGTAATATTTTGACTGAACCGTATCTCCAGATCAGGGAGGAAGTTCGCTCCAAATAAATTGCCCAGAATGGGAAAAGGCTCCATCACCAAGCTTTTTATGGTTAATAATGTAGTGATGAGAGAGAAAAAAAATAAAACCAGTCTCGATTGTTTATCTAGAGGGTACAAAATATCTTAGAGATGGGAAAATCAATCAATATAAAATTAAATCTCAGTAGACTAATGCTAGTCAAGCAAAGTCGATTATTTAACCTACCTCAGTGTATTCTCAATGAAGAATGTCCTCAGATATTCCTTCCAGTATACTTATTTGATCTTGTTTGTCTTAGCCACACCTTGATATGACGATACGAAGGGGGTATCAACTGAATAAATAGCTAGCCTTTGGATATGGTCATGTGATCAAAAGTTCGTGATATAATTGGGTAATTTATTTTAGGAAAATTTGTATGACGACATCCTACCGAAAACAAAATGCAGAAAACTTGAAGAGTCATGTAATAAAAAGTACATGACGCAATGGGCTTATGTTATTCCAGAAAACAAAATGGGTGACCGGGAAATGAAATTCGTAATCATCTGTCTTCTCCTTTCGCAGACAAAACTGTAATGTACTTTCTTAAAACCTCTGGAAATACTACTGAACTAGCCAACGAAATCTGGCTCAGTTTAAGAATCACTGTGGCCCTTGTTTGAATTCAATTGAAAATAAAGAAAACACTTTCAAACTAAACAGCCAAAGGCATTTAGTGTAGAGATTAGAGCTTGTAACATCAGTTCGTAACTTAATGGGGCTGGAGCATCTTATTATTACTCATCTGATTAGATTTTGTTTGGCTAATGTCTCCGATGAAATCTTTAATGTCTTTAATGGCTTTGATATTATATTGGGATAGCAAACCTTTACTGGCTACAAAACATCCTGGTTTCACTTTTTAATGGGGAACCACATTCTATTCGTTGAACCAAAATAATCACCTTATTTTAATAATGAAACTGATTAAACTTGAATACACAGCTTTGTGACCTTTTTAGTTAGAAGTATTTTAAATATATGTACTATTGTATTATGTATTATGTATTATTATTATTATTATTATTATTATTATTATTGTTGTTGTTGTTGTTGTTGTTGTTATTCAGATGATGGTTATTATTATCATTATAAGTCAACTCAAATCGTTTACAATTTGTTAATTTTATGTTTATACATTGTAACATATTTATAAATACATGCAACTGCTCACAAAACAACCCCGTAAGGGGATGTGAACAATGTTAAGAGTAGTGATTTGCTAATTCAAATTAAAAAGTGAATACGTTTAGTACTGCATTGTTTCGAAAGTGCAGGAGTTTAGTTCATTTTCAAATTAAATCTTAGGGGTACGATTATCGAGTTATGTTAGGTATGAGTGAAAGGGAATATAAATATAATCCCTTGATTACATGCCAAGAGCGATCGTAATCGATGGGACCTTGAGGCCAACCATTTCACTTTTGAGATGAGGGTTGGGTGATCTCAGAAATATATCATGCAAACCAACCCGTAACGAAAATGAAATTTTTCATCGAAGCAATATCACAGCTTTGACAGGGGAGGTAGACCTGGAAAAAAATTTTTGCCTAAACTATATCACCAGCCTTTGCCCTCACTCATCACAAATTTCAAAAATGGTCGGCCCCTTATGGCTTTATGGCTTACCGATTGTTCACGATGTTTTATGAACATTGTTGCTGTTTTGTTTTTTTGAAAAGAACTTTTCAGGTTACAAGTGACAATAGGCCTCTTACGGTTGGTTCATTAACATCATTAGGCGACTGAACGCGAAATTTCGCTTCGCTATAAGTTGACTTTGCACAGCGAATTCAAAATACACTGAGACCTTTCAAAGCAAAAAGCACAATTGCCGCAAAAGGGAAGAGTCTTGTGATCAAACAAATTCCAGTTCATCTTACTTTGTCGGGCACGACATGATAGATTTGTTTGAACCCTTTAGAACCGTGAGATTTCAAAGAAACTTACCTATATGGAAAACTAATTTCTTAAGACTTACAATTGAAAATAATATTTTCCAAACCTACATTCACCACTTTCTCTCCCTCAGACTCTTACAGTGCAAGGATCGGATATAGGCCTTTATCTCGTCTACCAAGCAAGTGGAATATTCACGGATATTTACAATCCTTAATTATGAAATCTTATTCGTGCTTCTTATTCTTGAACCATAAAAGCGGATCCGTTTTCTAGAATACGCCCCGTACCTCGACAGTTCGATGGTCAAACTATATTGAATGACCTTCTGAGACAAATTTACGGGCACATGAAGGTGTACTACACCGCAAGGAAAGTCGGGGACGCGTTGAAGAACTTGCTGGTCTGGTTTCTCATACCACAAGTAAGTCAACAAACTTGTCTAAAATTAAGGTGGTCGCTATTAACAGAATTGAAAAAATTTCCACCACTGCTGTATTAGATAACGATGAAAATTGTTTTGATCAGGCTTACAATGACATCCCAGATGTCATAGCAAAGAACTGACGCCATTAGCTATTTTACTTGCAGCCGTATTTCTCGACACTGGGAACTCTTCTTCCAAAATCGTCCGCGGGACCTCTTTTGTCCCTCCAACAGTCGCCTCGACGTTCGTGAAGTTCAAGAGAAACCTTGAAGAGAGTTATCGAGATATATCGAGATATTTGGGGATGACATTTTTATGGTAACAAATACGGTAGAAACTGGACAATGTTGATGTTCATCCGTTATGAAACTATAGAAAACGAGGCTTCAATCTTTTTAAAAACGTGTGTGAAAGATCAATGGAGATAGCTTTAGCCGATTGCTAGGCTTTGTAAACATTTTGGTCTGCTTAAACTGAAATAAGCGAATAATTCAGAAACCGCTAGATAGATTTTTTTAATTTGAAATTCTCGAGATTTAACGTCGTTTTATGTGGCCTTTGAGTCTCAAGACAAAGGGCTACAATTCGCTATTTTTTGTCGGAAAATTGAGAGCCCCCATTATTGTCTCCAAGTTACATATTATCGTGGACAACAATAGTTAACATTCCTGAATATTTCAAATGCATTCTTACTGCTGTTCACATGAAAATGAAACCACATGTGAAAATACAAGGTGTCCACCGCGACCTGAATTCAATGTATATATATATACATTTGGTTCGGCTTATGAAAAGTTCGGTTTCTGAACCAGGCTTAATACGAGGTTGGTACTTTCTCAAATCTTCTGGAAATGCTATCCTTTCCTGCCTTTAAGAATCAATGTCGCCCTTGTTCGAACACAATTTGCAGACCAATAAAACACTTTGAAACTGGACAAAAGCATTAAGTAACTGAAAACATCCGCACGCGGCGAATCAAAAAAAATTCATGCAATTCAACATCTCCCCACCCTTTTTCCTCCTCGCTTTTCTCTGCCTCGTCCCCAGTCGATCGCGATCACTTTTTGCGGGATATTTGAATTCATTAAAGAAAGTGGGACGGAGGGAGTGATGGGAAGGGGAAAAAAGCGATTATAGTAGTGGGCTTGGCAAAGAATTCTTGCCCAAACTACATCCCCAAACCATCTCACCACACCCCTTCGCCAAGTTATGGCAAAGGGGTCGGACCCTGAAAAACCGTAGCTCTTTTGATTCACGATACTCTTCGGTACAGGCTATGATATATCTAGGGTCAATATTTGTCTTTAGGTAAGACCTAAACGAAAAATCGGGCCGATTTTTTTCGTTCGCCGTAAGCTTAACAGTTTCCTTTTATCGAGCTCTTAATCAGCTTTTACATTAATATATCACATTTCTTCATGAGACGCTTTCCTTAACTACAAACTGCGGTGGATAAACAATCCATCAAAGAAGCTTTGTTTGAATAACAGTAAGACTTTTATTGTTATTTTGTGGTAGTATTGGAAGAACCTAAATCAGACCTAGATCATGAGACTGTAATGGTCCTGGAGCATAACCAAATGCGTGACCCAAGCTAAGAGCAAAGCTTTGAAATTTATTTTTCAATTTTTTTTGTCGCATGTCAAACAAAAGAAACTTCAAGATTTTTACTGGCTAAAGCAACTCCACTTGTTGCCTCTAAACTGGTTTACTTATCGCCGAGACAAAAGCAAGCTACATATCTTACACTCCCTTCCCCTCCCTTGCAGAGTATTCCTTCCCCCTCCCCGTGAGACTGTACGGACATGCGGGCGTAAGCTGACTTCAAATTCTAGCAGTAATTCTCAAGAAGCTTGTCACTGGTTGAACTGCCGTGTGATGTTCTGCTTCGGCTTAACTCCCTTAGCCGTCGCCTTCCTTTTCCCTCACAGCAATTAAGTTTCTTTGGCAGGATTTTTCGTGGTTTTCTGTGAACAAAGTAAAAGCTCAATGACGACCAGCATCTAGTTTACTCCTAAGAAATTTACAATATTATAAAGGTCTTAGGGCCCGATTACATGAGCAAGATTGAATGGACCGGTTCGCGTGGCTGGCTTTTAGTGCTCGACCTGCCGTAAACATGAAAAGATGGTACAAATAACAAAGCAAATACAAAAGGAGGTACGCATGGACAAAATTGGAAAAGACTGAAACAGATTGCAATTGTAAATATTTAAAACTTGTTGCCCTAAGTCAGCCTAACAGTTTTCCTTGTTGTTTGTAAAGTTCCATATAATGCTTAGCAGACAATTGTGTGACTCGAAGTTGTGATTTTGTCATTCAAAGTCATTTCGAATACGGACTACCCTGCGAGCAGAGTCTTCTTCGATCTTCCTAGGAAGATCTAAGAACTGTGACGTCACAAAAATTTAAATTTGTGAAATTATGGGATTTGTTGGCATACCCAGAAATAACAAGGTGAAAAAGACGTCTGTCCAACAATCAGACTGTTGGTGAAAATTGGTGAGGAGGTTACAGGCACAGTTATGCTCCGATACGATGACTCCATACAAATCCTTTGAGAATTGGCTTGGATCGTGGATCGGATCGCAAACCTTACGAACCAATCAAATTTTACAAGGATTTTAACAGTCATCAGAACATAATGGTGCTAATATCTCCCCACCAATTTGCACCAACAGGCTCAATTTTAGTAAGTGCATATTTTCCATCTTTTTTTATCTGCACTGAAAATTAAAAAGATCTGTTTCAGCCCCAAAGTGTCTCTTCACCCCTAAAGGCCAAAGTCTGATTCAGCCGTTCTTGAAGCCATTTGAGCACAATTTTGGCCAAAAAAGCTCAATCAAAAGGCTACTCCAGCCAACGGTAGGGCCCATTTCAGCCTTGGGACCAAATCAGCCCTAGCTTATTGGACTGTATTGGCCCTGATTTAAGGGAGCCAAATTAGACTCAAAAATAGGACTGTATTTTACTCACCGGAACTGCCCTATTTTTAGGGCTAAAAGATCTTTCTGATTTAGAGTGTGGGTATGTTAACCTATCCCATAATTTTACAAATTTAGTTTTCGTGACGTCATTACTTCTCTTCTCTATAACTATTCTTGCATCAAACGTTTCTTGAAATTAAGTAACCCTTTTTGTTGGTAAATTACCTGGTACTGAGCTCTGCGGAGATTTGCTCTAAGGTTCTGTTTTTCGTCTCAGGGACGTATTTATAAATGAAAATAACAGCCAGTACACATATTACTGAATAGAAAATAAAGGTCCACGAAGTTCCAAAAGTGCCTGAAGAAAACAAACAAAACACGGTCAATCTAGCGACTCACCACTTTAGAGACGAGAGGAAAGATGGACCGAATAACTTTCGCAAAGACTTCTGGGACTGTTACGAGGGACAAAGGAACAGATTGGCCAATAGCTGAACGGCGCATGCCCAGTGGCGCTCCCAGAAACAATTTCGAGACTCATATCGGCTACAGTTGCTTTCTCGTCTCTAAAGTGGCAAATGAGCCTCAACAAGAAGTTAGTTTCGGTTTATTGCGGGACATGTCATCATCAAAAAGGTACTTACTGAGCATGTCCAAAAATGTAAGGGACACCATAAGGTTTGTTCCCCAGTTGAGTATGGTGGCGATGGAGAAGGCCCTGCCTTTGATGCCAGCTGGAAAAATTTCACTTAACAGAAGCCAAGATACTGTAAAACAACATAATATTATTGGCTATTTAAAGGTTGCCCGTCATTCTGGTTCGGTGTTGTTTATAACTGGATACATGAGACTGTTTTGGGGACGCCATCGCTTTGTTTATTGGCTACAGTAAATGATCTAATAAACACCCTAGGTGTCTATTTAATTTAAGTCGCCCAAGCGGGGGTGTTTAAAAGATAGGAGGCGTTTAAAAGAGAGAGGTGTTTCTTCTAATAACTGTAACAAACCCTACAAAAATAATATATGCTTTCGGCAAGAGAGAATGATCTGTGATTATATCGTTACAGTTTATAGACAGCAGACTAGTATCTAGTCCATCCATTGATAAGCCAAGGCTATTTGGAGAGATCCACATCGTTTTTCTAAAGCTCAACTTCGATGTCAGAATCCTTACTTTGAATCTGACATTGGACAAGGTGCAAACCGCAAACAAGAAACTGAATAAATTGAATGATGTCGCTCTATTTCGCTATTTCCTTTCTGAAGCAATTGTCATGGAGGGCGTTTGTTAGAGAAGGCGACTAATACAAACGTTTATTAGACAAGAGAGAGAAGGCGTCTACTAAATAATTTACTGAGTAGACGCCCACTGAGAGAGGGCGTGTACTAGATAATTTAGGGTATTTACCGTCTCTAATGAAACTGGGTCAAATTCCGTCCTCCAAAACATTCCCATAGTGCAATTCGGCACAACAACGACCCAGTCTCTCCCGCTACCTAAACCTGGCCAATAGTTCAGTTTCGAATTAAAAATCATCGCTGAATACAAACATGAACGACACATTCATACAGGGTTAGCCTCGACATAAAATAAAACATTCAAAAATTCCGGCAAGTAAGTGTTTGAAATTTGAAAATACACATTGACTATTTTCCAATTGCCCATAATACACTCTGTTTGCCCCCCAAATTTTGCATAACTTATTGTCTTAAAATGCTCTTGGGAAAATGCAATACTCCCAGGAGCATTTAAAAACAATGGTTTATGCAAAATTTGGGGGGCAAACAGAGTGTATTATGGGGAATTGGAAAATAGAGAATAGACAGAGTAATAAAGAGATTTTTTCCTCGTTGGAAAATATATTTACTTCAGATGGTGGCTAAGCCTATAAAAAATGCGTCTTCACTTCTTTTTTTCAGTGGTCATAGCGAACTCGAAACTGGACTATTGCCACCATTAGCTCCTTCCTACGATAAACACTCTTTAGAAACTGAAATAAGGGTATCGCCAAGCGGCGTCATTTTAAACTCCGATGAAAGAGACACACCTTTCAATTAAATATGGATATTTAACAATTATTCCTCGAGCCCGAATGGGCTCTGAGTCAATAGCCCGTGAGGCCGAAGACCGAATGGGCTATTGACTCAGAGGCCATGAGGGCGAGAGGAATAATTGTTTTAGTAAAACCCATCTAGTTGGTCAAAAATATCGAGTTAAAACAACTTTAGCTAGTTAAACCTTGACTTAAAGCCATTGTTTTGATTTTAAAAGCCGGCGCTTTTCGCTACTAGTGGGCTATAACATATAGCCTAGTAGTAGCTCAACCAACCAGAACGCAGCATTGATAATAGACCACTAGTTGGATTTTACTAAAAAATAATAGACAGTGGACATAAGCCTTAAAATTGGAAAATTAAATGTCAAAAGAGGAGCACGTAAAACGATGTTTAAAATATCAACCATGGTGTCAGACCGTATATAAGGCGGTTTTCTGTTTCTCGTACATCTGACGGAGTTCACCGATATGTTGGGAAAATCGGTCCTAAGTTATCATTTCAGGAACCCGACATCTGGACACACCACAGTATTTAGAAAATAATGGATTTAAACTATGGTGGAGTAGGTGCCTTGTGTAATAAACTGAACAAAGAAGGACTTGACTTGGTTCTAGGTAGTTAACGTTAGAGTTAACGTTAGAGCGTTAGCGCGTTAGAGGTTCTTACACCCTGCGAGCAGAGCCTCCTCTTTCTAGACTACGAGTAGTACCCCATTTTTCCTCAGGGATAGTAGAGCGAGCGAAACGAGAGGGCGCGTAAAAATCACCCCACGCGAGAAAGGCGAGGCGCGGCATTTTTCTCTCTCCCCACCGCGTCTCGCCTTTCTCGCCTGGGGTGATTTTCACGCGTGCTCGCGTTTCGCTCGCTCTACTATCCCTGAGGGAGAATGGGGACTACTCGTAGTCTACCTTTTGTCGCGAAAGGAGAAAAGGAAGGTCTGCCTGAATCGCATTAAGCCTTTGAAATCGCCGCAGCCCTAACTTCTAGACTTGTCAATCTTGTTTTCTTTCGCCAAACCGGTTTTTTGTTTTACTGCAAGCATCAGTTTATCGATAAGCCAATGGTCATAACAGAGCCCTCTATAGCAAGCACATGGTTATTTGGCCTGTCCTATCAACATGTCGCACATGCTCAAAAAAGTTTTTACTCAATTCATGCAGCGTCTTTCCCTGAAAAAAATCGAGCAAGAGACAGAAAAGCTCTGCCGGCAGGGTGAAGTTCTTGTTATCCTGAAATAATTGAATAGCAATGTTACGGGGGTAAACTTTCCTTTGTTCGGGGTGGTATAAGAGGGTACAGATATCAAGGTTTTGAGCCATCTTTCCATTGTGTTCCAATTTTCCGGTACTGAATTTCATTTTCTAAACCTGGTTTAATTTTAATTAAATGTTAAAACACGCTTACTTGCTGTGAATGTGACATTAGGGGGCTTAAGAAAAGATACGATGATGATAACGGCAACGAGAACTTACGCGTGCATCACCCTTTTTTGTACTTTTTTAGGACGTCTTTTCAGGACCACGACGTGACACTGCCTAATTTAACGTTTTGTGGAGGACGTGAACACGTGAGATAACGATTTTCATTTTCTTATTTTTTTTTAAGTTAGATACAGCCTTTAGAATTCAACTCCAAAAAAAATCACAAATGTTTGACAAATTAAACGACACGGAATAAGAGCGACGAATTTTGAAACAGCGTAAATTCACTTTTCAGGGGAAGTTTTCGCCAGCGTCGTGCTCGTCGTTGCTTAAGCTCCCCATTAGCACATCAAAACCAGCCGCAATTTTCCACAATAATATCAGTGACAGATCATTCATTTCAGTGAACAAGCCTACCTGGACCAAAACTAAACGAGTAGGCCGCGACAAACAGAACAAGAGCACTGAGTGTTAAATACCGCAGACCTTTGCTAGCTAACATTGGTTTTGATACAGTCGTGTCGAGCACAGACGAAGTAAAGTTTGTCGGAGAGTAAAATGTTGAAGAATTTGTTAAAATGGTCGACATAGCTGCAGTAGAAGTGGTGGGTGCCATAGTAGATAGGGAATGTATCCGTGAAGATGGCAGTGTAGTTGAATTATAATAGCATTTTCTTTGGGGCTCTCCTAACGATGTGTAGTGAGCTATGATGCCCAGTGTTAATATGCTGACGGTCATGATTGAAACACCTATGAGCAGGAAACGGCGGCGACCTGCAAAAAGAGAAAACAAAGACTAAAAAAGTCGTCTCTAAAATTTGTTGGCCAAAACCATAGACAAAAAGTGACAAGAAAAGCATACGCACCGCCTTTATCTACACTGCTGAGAGAAATAATTGTCGCAAAGAGCTGTAAGTAAGAAGAAAGCAAAAATTACCATTTTGGCAGATATGGTAAGGCATGGACCTCACTCACAATCAGTCACATGTTCACATGTAGCCATCTACAAGAACAGTCAAGGCCAACAGTAAACCAATTGGAACACAGCGATTCACGCGGGAAAAATGAAGCGTGTGATTCGAGTAAACCGCGGGAAACCGGTGGCAGGCAGAGGAAAACATAACTTTTCCTCGATTGAACTTTTATTTTCTCTTTAGGGAGCGGGGATATTAAATGAATGATGATGAGCTTGAAATAACGGAATATGAAATTTAAACCACGGATTAAATTAAACAACAACATCACCACTCAGTCTAAACAGAATCATTCTGTTTAGACTGAATAGTAGCTACTTGGTTGAAATACATAACAACAGACAGTGTAGCAGCCGTGGGACCCTTTATGTCAGCAAATGTTTAACATTTCATTGCTTTCTTTTCTGTTGCCATTACAACACGACACTTGCACGGTTGTTTTCGTCATATGCTTATTCCGCGCAAAGTAATAAGGAATTGTAAGTTGACTTTCATACCTTAGCAAGACCTATCCCTAAGCTGGCGAGTGTAGCTTTCTCACCACTTTGAAATCCAAGCGCTTGAAAGATGGTAGAAGCATAGTACACAATGGTTGGTTGCCCTGTGAACTAAGAAGAATCAGTGAGCAGTAAGTACCACTGACAAATCCTTGACCGCAGCTGTACTGTGAACTGATCACGAAAAAGTTCAGCGGTCATCGCTATAACGCACGAAGTCCCTTGCCTTTTCGCGCAAGAAAGAAATCACCTCCAATTACAATTCACCGCTCATAAACAGGAGGATTATTCAGTTGGGTGAACAAGCAATAGTTATGACTGGTCGGCGGCATATGAAGGCAGCCAGCAGTAGCCAATCTTTGACTAATTGTCTACCCAAACAATCCCAGAAATGTTTTCGGGACAGACAAAATCCCTTAGCTCACATCTCTCTCGTAAGGCCTGGGTCACAGTGCGTATAAGACTTTCCTTTACCCCCCCGCCCCCTCCCCCTCCCCCTCCCCCAGGTTGTCAGAGCAGGTGATCATTTAAAGCAAATGAGCAACAATGGTAACGCAACTGTAACTTTTCCTCCAGTTAGATTATTAATGACCAAGGCAACTCGTGTAATGTCAGCGTCCTTGATTTGAGGCAAAGCATACTGAAGAATAAAGAATTTGCGAAAAGATTACAGTGTACATCGCCGAAAGCGATTTATTCGCTGAAATAAAGAGAACTAATAAAGAAAGTGAGCTATGAAAAAAGAATGGGGGTAAAAGTCCGTTTAAGAGAGCGAACTACAGGCAACAATAAAGTTACCGCTACCACTTCTGTACATTTTCAGGACAAAATTTCGAACGCCCCTAAAAAGCTAAGTTTATAACAAATAAACCAATATTTTACTTTCCATTCATACCTGTTGTAGAAATACTACTCCACAACCAATGAACATTCTACTTCTCATGTTATCCAAACGGCTTACAAGGTCTGTGAATTTATATCGCTAGGAAAAAATACAATCAAACATCAGCAATTCTACTCATAAGCCTTGAACTCCCAGGTCCGTGTTGCAGCTTTCATGAATTTAAAACACCGATGCTTTTGCTTTAAACATTAGAAAAATAATTGAACTGTTTTTCATTTTTCAAAGGCTTGTTTTTCTTAAAATAGTAATATCTTTTTTGGTAAAATTAATGTCCCATACATAACATTGCGTAATGTATCTGCTCTACTATTAAACAGTCAAGTTTATAGTATTGCCATCTCTCTTACTTAAGTGATCACTGTTTTATAAGTGGAACATAAAAAATGACAAGAAACATCAAGTTACACTCTTTTTATATATATATAAGAATACTGTTTTTCCGGCCCAGGCTGAATATTCTTATTTTTCTGCTGATTTTAGCCTGAAAATATCCTTGTATTATTCTTAAATTATATTTGAAAAAGAAAAAAAATTATCACATACTTTTTGCTGTTTAACTATTTCTTGTGTGCTGTATATTTATAGAGATGTATTTCATGTACCGTTCATAGTATTGTCATTAGCAATGATTTTATACAGTCAAGGACATACATATTCAACATTGAGCCCAGATTTGATTTTTGTCAGCTCCTCGTACGGATCATCTGACCAGCGAAGCTTCTGAATCATTCTACACGCCTTGAAGTCAACAAAACCAACAGATTAAACTCTTGTATTAATCTCTTCTGTAAACTGGTGCTACATATTATCATTATCGTTTTTTATTGGTACAAAAATATTATTAGCACCTTTTCATCTTGTCCATTCACTATAAGCCACCTGGGACTGTGAGGTAAAAAGAACATGCCGACACCTTGAATGAGGGCTGGTACACCTGACAGGCCAAACATGTAGCGCCTACATTGTACAAAAAAAAACACAGTAAAACTGTTGAGCATATCGTTGGTTGTTCCAGAAAATATTCATGCAGTAGTCTCCATGGAGACAACATTGACCTTATGCAACAGGACGGGAGAGGAAAGAAGACGGCAAACCCTGTGTGACAAGAGTGACAATAATTTTGTTTGAAAAAATTTCCGCCGAACTTCACCCTCCGTTAACCCTTTCACTGCGAGAGTGCTTGATGGAGTTTTGTATGATGACTCTAACTTTGAGTCAGTGGATGAAATCCTATGATGTGACCATTCAAATGAAAGCTCTCTGCCTGCACTTTCACATAGTGCTATTTGTTTTTCAAAACTTTACAAAATGAAATTTGCAAACTTGCTCGAAATTTGCCTTTGGCTTCATTTGGCAGTGAAAGGGTTAAACAGATACTGTAAAATTCCGCAAAAAAGCCCCTCCATGTATACGCCCCTCCAAATATAAGCCCCCCAAACTCGTAACGCAAAAAACCCTCCGTTAAATCGCCCCTCCAAATATAAGCCCCACGGGGGCTAGTACTTGGAAATTGCCCTCAGTTTTTGAACCACACATTGGAGGCCCAAAATAACAAAAGTCAGATAATTTCATGGACTTCCTGATAACAATGGTTACAGAGGCCAGCATTCTGGCCCTCCGGCAGTGAATCAAGTTGTTACAATTTAGGGTCCAGTATTCGTGCCGACTTACCAACCAGATGACAAATCAATGAACCACACATTGACTGAGTACGCCAAAAGGATTCCAAGGCAGATTCCCACTTCATTGAAGGAAACTAAAAGGCCTCTTTTATTCTATAACAAAAATGCAGGGTGAACAAATCAATGTTTAAAAAACTGTTCTTTCTCTAAAGACTATTCATGACTAGCCCTTCCTTAAAGGCTCTAAATTATCAGTGCTACAAACAAATATTGATTTTGCTTTTAAGAAAGGACCCACACAGATCGCCATTTTAGTTGGGCAAACCAGAAAAAATGTTGGACATACATTAGTTGGACCTTAGGTAACACCCACAAGAATGTCACAAAAGCACTTGTTTTACCTTATGGCATAAAATTTTGACGACACTTAAATTTAGCAAATTTAGAAAAATCGTTCCAAAAATCGTGTCGCTAAATTTAAATCGTCGCAAAATTAAAGTGAGAACGATATGAAATTCCGCCGCCATCATTTCGGTCAGTTTCACGCACTACCTTAAAGACCCTTAAATATGAGTGAGGACAGCATAAAGATGTGACATTACAGTTGCAGTTTCGTTTGTTTCGTTCAAAATTAAGTTTCAGAACGTCGGGTGATTTTGAATTAAATGAAGCTATTGACGGTTATGATTTTATCACATAAATGTTCTATTGTCGTCGTAAAAGTTTTGAAGACCTTAATTCGCCATAGTTTCAGTTCGTGAAATTGTGAAAATTAAGTGACTTATGTTCCAACATTTACGAAAAATCGCTAAATTCAAGTGCCGCTAAGTAAGGATTTTCAAAACTGCTGAATTAACGTGTCGCCAAAATTTCGTGTAATAAGGTAATGAGCAAAACTAAGCTTTTCTACAACATGAAAATTCCAAATTCAGGTTTTATGGAGGACATAAACAAGATAAACAAGAAAGACAGAATTTTCTCGGTGCCTGTTACTTAAGCTATTAATTTCACCACACACTCACATAGTAAACACAAGGCTGTGCACCAAGAAAAAACTGTTAGGAGCCTAAAAGCTCTGAATCTTCACAAAGTCACAGAAAATCCTTACTTGATTTGCATTTCATTAAGGTACAAGTACTTATATTTCTTAGGGTTTCTTTTACAGAGACAAAATAAAGGGTACATTCCATTGATCGGATTCGGGAATAAGAATACGCAACGGTGTTCCTGCAGATCTCTAGTACGGTAATTTTGGAGCCACTTGAACGCTACATACATTAGGGCCGGGTTGTTCGAAGCTGGGTTAAGATAACCCAGGGTTAGTGAGAAATTTGAACTCAGAAACTCAGATATGAGAGCTTAAAAAACAAATTCAGTTTAATTCTCTTTACCTACAATTTGATGATTGGATACTCTAAAAAGAATAGAGAAAATCATCCGAGAGAGTGCTTTTGATGAAAAGAAAAAGAAGCCCGGGTTAAAATTTAATCCTGGGTTAGCGCTAACCGGCTTTCGAACAACTGGGCCTAGGATATTTTATTTCAAGCAGATTTCTAGCTATTTCAAAGCAATGACTGCCAAAATGAGTGATTTTTAAGGTTTATTCCTCATAATCTCATTCCGGAATAAAGGCAATCAAACACGCCCAAAGAGCCATAAACATAGGCAAGCTGGGTAGCTGAGGTCTCATTAAAGTAGATATTCATATTAATACAAAGTTTAATGTAAAATAAGGAATGATATTCTGGGGGGTTGAAGGCATAATAACTGTACTCACTGCAGGTGCTATCTCAGAGATGTAGATACATTCAGCAATGGCTGACAACGAGACACCAAATCCAACAATGAAACGACCTACAAACTGTAAAATTGTTACCATAAGTGATTTAGTCAGGGTTGAGTGTCACCAAGGGCCAGGGGAAGGGAATTTCGCCCGGGTATTATGAGCATATCGGCAGCTACTTTTACAGAAAACAAAGGGAAATAGAACCAAAAGCAGACAGACTTGCATCTATATCTGTCATGGGTATGGAAGGGAAAGCAAAGGAGTGTCTAATGTGTTCATCTAATAATAATAATAATAATAATAAATTTTAAGCAGACTTTTAAAGACTCACAAGTACTGCAAATGAAGGTGCCAATGCTAAGATTATTGCTCCAACAAGAAACAAAACAGAATTAATGATGATTGCCATACGTCTTCCCACATAATCCACAATAAATCCTAAGAAAACAAAATAATGATTTGTAGTGAATACTATAAAGGGAAAAGTAAAGAAAAGTTTCAAAACTTAATTTGCCTTCTGCACTCAATTGCCAATCCACCTACTTTTGCATCCTAGCTCTGTTTACTTTAAAACCTAATGAGAACCCTGAGTAAATTACAAAATGAGAGAGATACAGTGGAAGCTCTTGTAAGTGGACACCTTCGGGACGTGAAAAAGGTTTCCTCACTGGGGCTGGCCACTTATGAGAAAGTAAAATACCGAGTTTGTATGGGAGTTGAGACAAACAGGGTTTTGTGAAGGTGGCTGTTAGTAGAGCTATAATGATATCCATCTACAGGAGTTTCAATAAGCACCGACGACAGACGAAAGGCGTCGGCTACATTGCTCAGAGAAGTTGGCTACTTTTTTCCCTCTAAGAACAAGCAACTAGTTTGAATAATGCCATGGACAAAAATAGAATTTTTTCACATAAAAATGTACGTAACTTAATAATTATCATTTGTTCATTGCTTGTGGGAGTTAATTGTGTGGCTAATAAATCAAAATTTGACTTAAAGCCAAATCTTCTTGAATGGAAGACTTGCACTTTTATACTCAGTTTATTCCCTTGAATGCTGGAAATCTGAATCTGATTCTAAGGAAGCATGACCCCAGACACCCCTTAAATATGTGGACCACTGGCCCCTTGTTGATACAGTCGGTTACTCAATTCAAACCTGCTGGCTACTTCAATTTTCACTGAAACCCCTGCTGCTTATGAGAATGTCCATCAGGAGAGTTTCCACTGTACAATATAATGATGCTTGAGTGGACGTACCTCCAGATAAAGATGCTAACACAGCACCCATCAGCATTGAACTGACAACCATCTCCTGTTTGATGCAGTCCAGCTGGAATTCACTCCTTAATTGAAGAATTGCACCTGACACAATGCCTGCAGGACACCCATAAACAGCTCTCTAAAAATTGTTTGTGGAAACTAACTGGCATACTATTTTGAATTCAGAAATCTGAATCTATCTATTTTACTGAGAATTCTTTAAAGATGATAGAAAATTTCACAGAAAATGGGGTGGGAGCAGTCCTTTCGGCCGACCTCTACCCATGCTACTAAGAAGTTCATCTCTTTCTTGTTTATAAGAGATACATAATCATCTAGGTGATTCATACAACAAAATGTCAGATTTGGACTTTGATGCTCACAGCAGAATTATGAAAGAAGGCAGGTCTGAACAACTAACGCAAAAAATTTCATACCAATGTCATAACCAAAGAGAACTCCACCAACTGCAGCTACACCAGCTGCTGCTACCAGGTAAATAAATGAACTCTCTGAGCAACAAGAACTAACAAAAAACAAAAGGTACCACTGTGAGAAACGTATTACTGTTAATTTACATATAACAGATAAATTTATTTCATAAATAATGGGTACATGTATCTTTAACGAGGTTAGTGCTAATAATCAGAAACTGTGTAAGAAGCTAGCCGACCAAAACTGCCTACATATGTCCTTACGACTCTGAGAGATTCAAAAACAATATTACGCACTAATTCGCAGATGCTCTATACAGGGGTTTAGAGTGTCTGCATTGTAGGCTATGTTTTTATAATGCAGTGTTTACGGTCTTTCTAAAAGTTAGATTGGGATAAATATTTGGGGGGAGAAGGGATGGCGCAGTGGTGAGAGCACTCACCTTCCACCAATGTGGCCCGAGTTTGATTCCCGGACTCGACGTCATATGTGGGTTGAGTTTGTTGTTGGTTCTCTTCTCTGCTCCGAGAGGTTTTTCTCCGGGTACTCCGGTTTTCCCCTCTCCGCAAAAACCAACATTTCTAAATTCCAATTCGATCTGGAATGCTCGAGCGTTTAATACATGAGCCCCTGGCTCGGGAGATTGGGCAACTACTCCTCACGCTATCGAGCTTAAATAAAATTAATTAATTAATTAATTTGTATGAAACATTTTTTATGCTCTTTTTTCTTCAAGGTGGATCTACAACTTTTAATTTCATGGATACTATTAATCAATGAGCAATTCCATCATTGCATTTTGACCACTTCCTGCTGGTCTTTATCAGGCGATGGTGTCAAATTATGTGCTTTATGGGACACCCGTAAACTACCGATTATAAGCCCCCCAACATAACAGCTGGATCTTCCTCCCTACATCTGTATGCTGATGACACAACGCAATATATAGCCCACGAGAGCCCCCACACATTAGAATCTAAACTGAATCAAGATATAGAGAGATTAACTCTCTTGTTCACTGTGAATTACCTGCAAGTAAACGCTACTAAAAGTCACGCCATGACACTGGGGAAATCTCAGTACCCATATAATCTTTTTATAGGTGATAAGTCCATCGAAATTGAACCAACTCTCAAGATTCTTGGCGTTACATTGGATCGGGATTTGTCTTTCAAGCACCACCTGGCATTCATGCTGAAGAAAGCGTATGCTAAGATAGCCGCACTACGGAGGATTAAGCGCTTAGTTCCTTCGGACGTTATGATTTCCCTTTATAAAGCCTACGTATTAACACATTTAGAATACTGTTGCCCACTACTTCTGGGCATATCTAAAGTCTTGAAAAATAACATCAAACGTACCAATCATTACGCGATCAAGACATTACTAAATTTAGGTAATTCGGCTACCTATGACTTTTGCCTAGCAATGGCTGATATGGACAAGCTTGAGCAAAGACGTACCCTGCAATCGCTCATCTTATTTTTTAAATGTTTTAAACTAGATGGCCGTAATTATATTTCCAAATGTTTTACCCCTTGGCTATCTAAATACAATCTACGAGACAGTGAATAGCCTCCATATAACAGCCTTGTCATGCACAACTCTTTTTTATACATGATTGCCCACATATGGAATCAATTACCAACTGTAACCAAATCCTCGACCACTTTAGCGCAATTTCGTGCTCGCCTTAATAATGTCAATTTCACAGGGTGCCAATGTATGAACTGTATATAATTTATCTATTTTTACATTTCTACATACTCTTGGGTTAGTTTATATACATATATAATTATACTGATATAAATATATTTTTTAATATTTTAATCAGTTTATAATGATTAGTCCGTTTTAAACTATTTTTAATGCATGTTCTTAGGTTTTTTTTTAGTGTTTTTTTTTTTTTTTTTCAGAAAATAGTTTCTTAAAAAATTTTCCCAAAAGTCAATGTTTTTAGGTTTTTCTTAATATTTGTATATACATAATTCACTTTTTATCCTGTTTTGTATTTTTTAGTTTGTCGAGTGTTTTTAACATGAGCCTCTGGCTCGGAAGATTGTGTAAACACTTCCCACGTCTTCGACATTAAATAAATCATTCATTCATTCATTCATTCAACCCCTCCCAGTTATGAGTCCGTGATCTACCAGTAAACAAAAAAAATACACAGATATAAATCCCCCTTCCAGCTTTTTTTGGAATAAATTTAATTTATAATGTGTGGTTCCAGAAAAAAAGAACAACCCACCCCCAGGGAAAGGATTTGCCGCATGACCCCCCTCCCCTCTGGATTTTCCAAAGTTGGCCCCTAAAATATACCCTGCCCCCTTCCACTTCGGAATTTCCAAAATTTTCACACACACCCCAGAAATATAATGGCCTTTTGAAGCATGGAAGACCAGTAAATGCAAAAAAACTCTTTTGAATTAACTGTCTCCCAAGGGACCAGTCATTAAGTGTTTATTCATCACATGTGCCTCAAGGTTTAAGTGTTTTGTGATTGATATAACTTACCCATTAACAAACTGAGGTTGAACGAGCTCAAGCTGTTCCACCAAGTGGCTGTTCATGTCATCAGATGGTTCAGGATCAAGAAGACTTGCTACAAGCATTAAAATACAAACATTTGAACTTCATAGTACTTGGGTTTTCACAGTTAAATTATCACTAGCACTTTTAAACATGTCAAAGGCATGCAACCATTATGTATTGCTCTCATTGCTTATGGTGAATTTAACAAATCGACAACAAGTGGAACCACGAGCCATAGGCAATAGTTTCACGGGAAAGTTTGGAAAATTTTGATGACATTTCTGTGGTCCATAAGAGTGCAGACCATGGAAAATTGTTGTTGATTTGTTTTGTTTTGCAATAACACTGATATCGTGATGCCTGTTTCCATTAAAGTTTCTCGGAAAATCACGTGCACAAGAAAGAGAACAACAAACTGCCCCACCATCATATCATTACCATGCTCAGACTCTTATTGACCATATGGCTCTTGACCAATCAGTGTGTGAAAAATCATTCAGTAATGGCAAAAACACATGTTGAAGGCCAAAATGAAATTCAGGATAAAATGGTTTCAACCTGTGTTGATTCTCAATTTCCTTTGTATCTTAGGCCTAATATTATATTGTATGATCATAAACAATTAGGATTAGGACAGAAATGAAAATGAGAATCATCCAACATTAAAACCATTTTAACTATAAGAATTTCATGTTGCTGCTACAATTAACACATATATCCAATGGCACATGAATAGAAGTTGATGTCATACATTACTCAGGTAAAAGTGTACATTTCAAGTTTCATTTAAGCAAGGTTTGTTTGTTTTACATGCTGAGTTTTATATTTTTACTGGATTTCGTTATTTGAGGTGATGTTGAAAGGTGACTAACAAAAACAATTTGTCAGTGCAATTAAGAGCAATGTGTCCGGGAAAGAGCTTTTTCTGTATTAGCCTGTGTCTCAGACGTAATTTAACCTCGGTTAGTAACGTCTGCGAAGCAGCACCAATGGACTCAACACATCACCCGCAATGCATTTCGAATTTCCTTTCAACCGGATTGACAAATCAACAATGGCTTTTTTAACAGGTCAATCATGACAGGCACGTACACAAATCTTAGTACACAGGTGGGGACCCAGAACAAGGATTTTGGCCCTGTTTCGCAGATGGACTGAATCAGAGTTTAGTTTCATCTAATGCACAGGCTATCTTTGTATTTGACATTGCTATATGGTCAATGCCAGTATAATTATCTTAGCATCAGGTCCTGATATCAAAATTACATCACTCCAAAACAGGGTGTTCATTAGGCATCAGAGATCAGGGAATTCTCCATTTACTGTGTAGAATTTTCCGGCAAACTTTCAGTAGCATATAACTATTAATTTTCTATTTAGACATAGAGCCTTGTTCAAAATATTCTCCTGTAATGTTACACCTTTCTCCATTGTTACTAGAATTAATTCTTAATGAAAAAACTGCAAAACAATGTCTCTACACCTGGTCAACAGCATGTTTGGAAGTACCGACTAGAGACAAGGCCTTCTCTTTCACTAGGTCTTAGTTTTAGTCTATAGGATGCTAGGACTTAAGTCTTCTTTTATGGGTAAAAAACACCCCAATCAGAACACAGGTTGCAATTTATCTGGCCTGTACTCTTAGAAGCAGTCATATAATAAAAACAGTTCTACCTTTCAGTGTCTCAGAACTTAACAAAAGAAGCCTTCCTTGGTTTGGAAATGTTGTCACCTAAAAGCATAACTTCTCAAGTCTAAATTTAGTCACTGCTTTGGATGAACACTTTTGGACACTTTAATTGGTCGTCAAGGTCTTGAAACAAGGGCAATTTACAATTAAGATCAAGTTTAGTATTCTAAAAGTAGTGGTCGATATTGCCTGATTATGCATTCTTCTGCTCTCTACAAGCTTTCGGTCAATACCATTTTGTTTCCATATTTAATTGAGCTTAATAGTGTGAGAGTATAAAAAAATAATAAAATTAATAGCAAAAAGAATTATTGTAATAAAACAACTTCCTTTTCTTTATACCCTTAAACTGGCTTACATAGATTAGCAAATGCTGCACGAGGGCCAGTTTTACAAACAAAAGGGGATGCTCGATAAACCAAGTCAAAATATGCACTATTGTCTCGTTCTATTGTGTGAAGTTTTTTGTGTTATTGTGTAAGAGCTAAGGATCATTGTTGTGTTCTCGAGTCTTGCTATTCACTTGGTATATCGTGCACCAGCCGAATAAAAGCATTAAAAAATAAGACAAAAAAGTCATAAATATCTAAAGACATAAAGCTTACATTATTAACTGATAATTAATCACTACATAAAGTCTAAATAGAGACTTACTCGTATCTCTTCTACCAGGATAATACTCCCCACACTCGAGTTCCATATTAGCTAAAATTTCATGCCCTTTCATCGAAGAAATTCGGATTCCTGATAGTAAATTACAATGCACTTTTTTAATACATCAAGTGCTTCTGAAGAGTCCGCCATATTTTCCCCCTAGGGGTGACGCGAGAACCTGGAAACAAGGAAAAGAAAAGAGCCACAGGTCACCCAAGTTCTTGAGGGCCAGAAAATAGCGTGTGCGATCTCGAGCTGAGCGGCGAAACGACAACAACAAAAAATACTGATGACAATAATAACTAGGAATACGAATCTCGCAATAGCCCTCGCCAAATTCAGATAGTGCCACTCAAGCTGTGTCTGCCGCGAATATATTCGTTCTTTTCTTCTTCTGTTTATCGTACCGTATTGTCCTGGCCCCGGTTGTTCAAACGTTAGTCCAGCGGATAAATATTACAGAAACCAATTGCACTATCCACTGGATAGTGATTTATCCGGTGGATAGCGTTATCCATCTTTCGAACAACAGGGGCCTGCTTAATTTTTAAATGTATATTGAAAAGCATATTTAGCGTTATTTCGACCACTGGATTTTTTTAAAAAAAGAACGGTTTTTTCGCATGCAAGTTAAACTTGGGACGGGAGTGCGGAGCGAAACCTTTGGACAATCGGGGGGGAAAGCGCCAGGCTAAAAGTGGGTTTTCCACGGTGTAAGTTCTAGGTAGGTCATCCTTCTAACCGAGCCAACTTTTTTTTTTTCCTTTAAACGGCTCGCTAGAAGTTTTTAAAGGAAATGTAGGAAACGTTGGCTCGCCCAGGATGATAGCTCGGGTGGGCGAGTAACCCTTTACCTGAGAAAAAGTTTAAAAATAGAAACCGATTCACTTCATCATAAGGCGTATTAATAACTATTTGCTGCCAAGCAAAGAAAACAAGACTTTTCCAAATATTGGCGATAACTGCATTAATTTGAGGGAAGATCTTTTCTAAAATTTAAAGTCAAATTGAAAACAACTTAAAGATATATCTGTCATATTGCCCCCTACGTATTCAATTTTACTTAAATTCGGAAACACTATTAACCACGTACCTAGCAGCATGGGCATGTTGATTTCATTAATTTCATTTTTTTTTTTCAGGAAATATTTTACGTAAACATCAAATAACTATTTCTTATCTCAATATACATGGGTTTTCGAGGACGAAGTAAGTGCTCTGGCTAGCAGAAGTTAAGTGAATTGCCCTTGGCAAAATTCTTTATGTGTATTCGGCTGTACAGTGTTTACTAATGTTTCTTGATAGGAGTCTTTCAGGTCTTTGCCCTTTCATACGTCAGACCTTTAACGGTGCGTCTAAATAAGGAACTGAATTCTAGAAGCTAAGCTGACCGAAAGCTATTGGGTTAAAATCATACTCTCCGCACCGAGAAGGCCGTTGATTTTTGCTTCGAATCTGGTGAGTTTAAGTTGTAAAATCTGGTCAGGTATCGTACAGAATTCGATGCCTCAGGCCGAAAAAACATCATTTTATTTAGTGTATTTTAAGCTGAAAAACTGTCAGTCTTAAAGTTTGATTTTACATTACTTCTACTTTGTTTTGAAGAAAGACTGTGTGAGACTTCCCACTCCTCCCTTCTGGCATAATGGTTAATTGACTTTGATATGGAATTTTCAGTTTAACAGCTACATTTAGTAGAGAGTAATCGCTTCCAATTCATGCTGAGAAAAGGCGATAAGTTTCAAAAGCGGAGTACGCACTTAATATACCGGCAGTTCTTTCTAGAAAACAACAAACGCTTTTAACTCCTCACTTTGTTTAATGTAACTATTAGGATTTTGTCAAAAAAGCTCGGACTTACCAAAGTTAAAAACTGATCTAATTACAAGGATCAGTAAACGGTACTTTCATAAATTATACAGTTTAAATCCAGACTTTCGTAAACTGAAATATCGCTGTTGAAATTGTTGACCCAACTGCCTTTTCGAGAATTCGATCATGGTATAAATTTTATTAGGCGTGGCAAGCCTTAGTTTTATTCAGTTTCAACACTAAACACCGTTAAGACTCTGCAAAGGCAGAAAATGATTTTATCTTGATGTTAGAGAGCTAATCGTGCATCACATATCAGACATATGAAAACTTCGTTAAAGCAACAAACCAGAGTTCACTCTGTCAGTGATCCGCAACACCAAAAAACACCAGTCCTGATTTGAGACTTTGTTATCAAAAACTCTGAGCAAAATTTCCCGTCCACAATAAAGCAGTAAGAGCAGTACATCATAACCATTACGCTAGTCATTTTGATGCAAATTCAACCGATAAAATCAGTCTTTTGTAAAGTTTGTTTTGAAAACACTTAGAAACGTTCACATCAAATCCCCGGCCCCTCAAGGCCTTTCCCAGCAGAAAAAAGGCCGACTCGTAAACAAAGATTTTGCTCACTTCCAATTTTAATTGAAAAAGGTTTATTTTTTAATACTCCTGTTGCATGAAATACACTTTTTGATTTTAAAGAGAAGATTTAAAATGTTTTAAACAAAATTACAATGCAGATCAAAGCTGGAGGCTAATTCTTCTCTCAGCAGGAAATCTCGACGTACAATATGGCTTTGTTGCCATCAGTAATTGAGCATTATTAAATTGTAGTATTGATTATTTTATAAGTATCTGTAGGAAGATAGTTTTAAGGCCTTAAAGAGTTTTGTTGCTTCTTAGGAAAACATACATTTTTAAAGGGAAACTAAAGAAAATGACGCTCGAGTCGCTTGTACGAATTCTTGTTTCCGTGGTCCATTCTCAAACGTACGGTCAAAATTTCTAAAAACTACCTTTTTCCATAAATATTACAGAAACGAAAAATACTAGTATGGCGATATCCACAAAAGCCGCTAAGAAATTTGCTGAAAATTGTGTCCCCCAGTCCTTTAATTTATTCACTTTTGAGTTTCCTCATCATGCGTCCGCTGATGCCACGCCCGTGGTTGCACTGCGAGTGCATAAGACGATTTTTGCGGCGATTTCAGATCGTGGGCATTTTCGCCGTAATGTCGCCCCTGTTTTGAGCGAGCTCCACTACGCGACTTGTTGGGAATTTTCTCCTTAAGCGGCAGCAACCAAAACTCTACCATGACTGTATAGGTACGGCAACCACGACATAAAGATCGGAAAATTGCTGTAAAAAGTCGCCACGAAATCTCTTAAATATCGTTCTTAAAATTCTCACAATAATATCGCCTGTCAGGAGCCCATGGGCTCCTGCGCCTGTGTGAGTGGGCATCAAGAATTCAAGTTGTAATTAAGGCTTTTAAAACCGACTTTCCTTTACTCTGACCCTCTTTGTGTAAAGCCCTCTCCACAACACATCGCTTTTTCAGCAAAAGCATGCTGGCGAATTTGTTTTCCCGTTTATCTAGCAACGAACGAGACACGAAGCAGGGAAGAGAAGGAAAGAAGAACAAGGGGAAAGTGGGTTGAACAGGCCTGAAAGGTTTTATATTTGAGCTCGCCTTCTCTACGCCGATAAAGAGAACTAAATTATAACACTTTCCCAGAGCCGCCGATTGTCAGGTTGATTCTACAGATTTGGCGAATTCTTCAGACCCAGCACAGCTGAAGTGTACGGAAAACTACTTTACAACCAAATCGGCGGCAACAATAGCAAATGAAGAAACAGTGTATGCCGAAAGTTAATCAGAACATAGACTGTTCCAGGCGTTCGAGCGCGGCGTTCAGATGGTGGGGAGCGAGTTACCAACGCAGGGCAAACGAGGGGAAAAAACGAGGGGAGCATTCTCCCCTCGTTTCTTTTTTCCTCGTCAATTTTTCTCCCGCGCTCTACTATCTGAACGCGACATGATTTCATTTAAGGATACAACCATTGTAAACCAATTGGAATTAACCCTGCCGGTTCCAAGTCTGACATGGGTAATGCATGACGTCAAAAAAGATAAGGGAGGACGTACAAAGCACAATTTTGTGCATAAATGGAAGAGTTTTCTAAATTTTATTTACGTACGTTAAGTTACAAAAAAAAAAAGTACGCAGCAGTGGAAAATTTCTTAATCTCGCGATCGACAGGGTGGAAATTTTGGGCAAATTCATGCCAAATTTTAGGGGTTGCTCATTTGTATCCTTCTCTCGTCTATATAGATTAACCAAGAGAATCTGATCGCAGGTAAGAAAAGACGGTTAATTTAATTATTTTCTCTGAGTTTTCTTTTGGTTTGAAGAAGAGGTACCAAAGTGTCTTTAGGTTAGTCCAACTCTTGATTCCTACAATCAGCTGACTTCGCAGCTGATCACTTCATCGACAACTAGATCACTTGAATAACTCTAGATCTTTGCTGCTGTTTCTTTTGGAGGTATAGAAACGGGATATAAAGCTGTATTCACCTTTATAAAAACGAACATGGTCCATCGCAAGTTCGCCGGCAAAAACCCAAGCAGAATGGGATAGAACAAGAAAAATAAGGGCAAGCCAATCCAAGTCACAGAAGTTTAGAATTGTTTTAAAAGCCTAAACCTGATTTTTGCCTGAGTGTTAAAATAGGACTCAAATGACTGGTCATGGAAATTGCTTAAGCCTTACAAATATTCTAAATTAACTGATAAATCTTGAAAACTAGAATATGTGGCACCAAAATAACTTTCCTTTCGGGAGCTTATCAAAAAATACACTTAACACTATTGATGAGAATCAAATTTAATTTAATACTCTTCTACTGGTGTGGTGGAGGGGGAATACAATTAAGTCCCCATTCGGTCCAAAAGATGATGTAACGTTTTTAAACTCAACCCCGCAGCAAATAAACGCATCAAACATTAATCTGTAAAATCCCTCATGATAATTCCAGGTAGATTGTAGGAGAATATTAATATTGGAGTTAAACTGAGAATTTCCGTTCGTCGTACGGATTTTTTGCGGCCAAAATTAAAGGCCGTAATAAAAAAAACTGAACAAAAGACCGGTTTTCGACGCAAATAAGCCCGTATACTCACTTGTGCATGATCACAAATGGCTTAACTTAAAACTCAAAAACATACCTACAACTTTTAATAGTTTTTCGACTGTCAATTTTAGGCTGGTCATACTGTTTCAAACAAAGATGGCGTGAAGTTCAGCGCTTTCAGTTTTGCTCCATTAATTACTTGCTTTAAAGTAATTGCCAGGATGCTAAATTTGAATCACTGTTGGTAACTTAACTAATGTGTACATTCTTCTTTGTCAAATTAAGTGACTTTGATGTAGTAGGACCAGAAAACAAAGCTTGCCATTTCATCGGCAAACTTGTCAATGCAATTTCAAAGCCGGAACTAAAAGGTTAATAGGCCTTGACTAAAGACAGGATTTGTAATTACTTTTTAAAGAATACTTTCAATTCTAAGTTTGCTCATGTAGTAATAGGTCAAGGGATGCATGCCTGGCGTCGGTAATTTCTGTTTTGTCTTCCCTTGTTTGTTTGTTTTGTTTTGTGTTTTTCGGTTACAGCTGATTTGGCGGTGCCAGTTCAATAGGCCTAAACACTTTTTATCTTTGTTGTTTGACTTAATTGAGTATAATAATCGTATTCTGGGCTACGATGTCTCACATATCAGTCATATATAGTACCGAAAAATTTCCCTACCGCTTGTGCTTGATCCAACAGAAAAAGGCAGTTAGAGTCGCGGGTTTACTGATTAAGTAGTTTTGGGATAACTAAATAGTGAAGCTGATATCAAAGGCCGAAGGAATTCTGACTAGAACTGTAAGTTTAATGGCTTCATCTGCTTATTTTCAAGAGCACTGAAGAGCGGTTCCAAGAGCATTGAAGTGCGATTATGACAGTTTTATGACATTGGAACGCAAAATAGAAATTCTGGAGAAGGAAACTTGATAGGACAGGCGCTCTCTTTCTTTTCGAGGAAATCAACTTATTTATTACAATTTCGCCAGCCAACAGTCTGACCTCGTATAGGATTAAACCTCAAAAAGCAGGCACTAAAAATACAATTCTGTCGTCAAATTTGAACCATAAGCTAAGATCAGTTATCGAATCGACCCCTCGTCTACAAAATATGAACGGAGCACTCGTGTCCACCCTAGCTTTTGGACTGGTTTATGGCGGCCACTAATTAATCAATTTTAAAAGTCAACAAGAACGATTGACTGCTAAGGAGACAAAAGCCCTTTCAACGGAATGTATTTATTTAGAGTGGCAAGTATGACAGAAAACGTAAATTCAGTAGCGTACTTTTCACGGTTGTTAGCATTGTTTAAGGTTTCCAAGAGAGACTCTTTGACGCTTTTGTGTAGTCTTTCGCAATCGTGACCCATTTAACCTTTGTAGCAGTTATCTCTAAATCACATTGCATGCGGGAGACTCTCATCAACTTACGCCACAAGACTTCAATTCTCTCTATTCTGAACGTGAAAAGATAGTCCTCGGTTATCTATCCAAGCTGGTGAGTCGCTGAGAACTTCTCGGTGTGCAACAATAACTAAAATTTTTGTGTACTCATTTTCCGGGTGGGTTGAAACTGAGATCGAATTCTATTTTCCTGAATTCCGCTCTCTTTCCTATACTCTAGAAAATGCAATCATAAAACTCAAATTTAAGTATATTCAGGTGCCGGTGAAAGACGCAAGAAAAATGCTATGATTGGGTCTTACTGCAGGTTAATTCAAAGCTAGATAAGTATTCTTCTCAATTAATTATCTTTGTTTCTTTGAGTTTAAAATTGGCCGAAGGGCCAAGGGTGATGCTAATCAAAGTTTCTATCTTTGATAAAAAAAAAAGTTATTAGTGACAAATTTTCACCAGTTTGTCTTTAGAACTTATTGGAAACTGGGCGTGGCCATTTTGTGCCCATCTAACACACTTTCTCTGTGCTAGGACAACAGAAGTTACACACGCCTAGGACGAGGGACTCTTGACGCGAGGGTACCAAATTAGTCTACTTCATTTTTTTTTATGAACTATATAATAGATCTGTCGTTTTTAAACAATGTAAGTCGTCGCACTAATGGAACGAAATATCATGAGGAAGGCTGTACAATTGCTCAAATGTAAAAGGGCAGTTCAGTTAAATCTTATTATTAAATTAGACGATTACTGGATTATTTTTTAATAATAATAATAATTTTATTGAACTTTTAAAAAATATGTACATAATTTACAGAAATATTTGAAGTAAGAATTAAGCACTATATAACATTAAGAATTATATGAATCATAAAAATAGCAATCACTGTGACAATAAAAATCTCGCAAATACACTCCTTGCGGCTCAGATGCAGTCAAAGACTCTTGCAGGCAGTCCAGAGTTTTAAAAAAGGTCATTTCAATAGAGAATTATCCGTCTCTGATATTAAAAAGAAAACAAGTTTAAAAAAGTAAAATCTCGTATTCCTAAATTCCTAATTCTTTAAAAAAAAAGATCCTTAAAAAGGTTAATTCGGGCAGGCTCTAACATCATCGATCTTCAGGTTTGAGTCAACAAAGTCTAACTGTCTTCTTCTGGATCTTGAGCCTCTCAAGCATAATATCGCAGAGCGTACGATGGCTAAAGATAAATTGCGCTTGAGTAACTTTCTCCCTTCTTATTTGCGATCAGCTCCGCAAGTCTGCTGTGGTACTTAACACACTCATCTGCCATTCCACCTGTGGTCGTGAAAACTAGGGGAGTGAACGTTCCCTGTTCGATCTCCATTACTCTTTCCGCATACTGCCTCTTCTTCTCGTTCTCATGCTTCTTGTAGATCTGTTTAGGAGTCAAGTCTCTGTAACAGTCTGCATTAGGGTGACACACCCGAACGTCGAAGAATGCAGATCTCTGTTTCTCCCAAAAACCTGGAGCATGAATATCCAAACGGGCATCAGGAGCTTTGTTAGCGCCATGATTTAATGTCTCCCAAGTAACCTCCTGAAGGACCGGATTGTCCCTTTACTATCTACCTGCCTTTTGATCCGAGCTTATAGATATTTGATACTAATTCTGTGAATTACTCACTTGACCTGTTTTTTTTTTTATTATTTGTTTGACAAAGCTGTGGATAGTAGACACAAACTGAGATGACCCATAATCAGTGACAATACCAAGACCCTTCTATCCTCTCTTGACGATACCAGAATGAGCTCATTTTCTTTTGACATAGCATCTTCTATTGTCGGCTATTTTAGTAGCGAACGCCGCTAACATACACAACACACGAGCAAGAGAAAAGCCACAATGTCGCCTGCTCGTTCCAGATATTAAAAAAATTGCATAGTTTTGTGTTTGATAGCGGTCAGATGACGGGTATTCAACTACCCGCCGCCATTTTTTATTTCCCTGAGGGAACTGAGGGTCAAGGTCGGAAAATGACCAACGATTTCCTTTTTATTGCTCGCAAGTTATCTTAAAAAAGCAGATGTTTATCAAAATCAACAACCAGTTCCGTCAAGTGTAATTAACGATATCGTCAAGATAATTTTGAAAGAAAACTTTTAATTAGTTCATAATAGTTTTTCTTTAACCTGTCGCAGATGTCTTGTTATCATGGTTCGTTTCTTTCGGTAGTTCGCGCATTTTTCCGATCAAAACAGCCTTACAAAGCGTTTATGCGTTCCAGTTTTGGCCCATGCATGGGGATCTGCAGAATTGCTTTAACATAGTCGGTCAAGCTTCTTGATGGCTTGTAGCTGCGCTGCTGAGGGGGCAAACAACTGCTGTTGTACAAGTTGCCAAATAAGTTGAAACTCTTTATACTTTCGTTTTCAATACCCAGACTATACATTTTTTTATTGTACTGAACTTTTCATTGAAGATTGATGGAACTTTTGGGTGACATCTTAGTGAAATCTCTCTATCGTGCTCAAGGGATTTTCCTTGATTCTGTCCTTATCTAATATTATGACCTTCCTAACCTTTTTCTTTGATGTTCAATCTTATTCCCTTATCGGTAGTAAATTAAATGTACCTTGCGCCCAGATTTCAAGTAACTTAAATATAATAACTTAAGAAAAATTAAGTGAAACAATTTTCGCCTAGCTTGAAGTAAAAACAAAACCAACAAGACAGGGACCCTGGGCGAAAACGCTGTAAGCTTTAGAATCGCAGTACAAGAGATCTAATCATTCAACCAATCAGTTCATTAAGTCGAGCCGTTTCACTTGTGTTTGATAGACACAAGAGCAATACTATTTACAGAGATGCTATCTATAGTCATAGATTGCCTGAAGAACAATTGTGGAAGAAATATGGAAAAATGCTTATACCCTATACCCTTGCTGTTGGGCAATCTCTTTTGTCCACGAAGGAGTTCGTACAAATTGATCAGATTGATCCACGAACATTTAAAAAGAGACATTAGTCGTACCAAGAGGGAGGGGGGGGGGGGGCTTAGCTTTTCCTTGCCTTTGCATAGGCATAGGCATTTATCTGAGGTCAAACACAACAATCCAGCATTATCCATATCCTCGCTGATTCTTTTTTTACAAAGGAAGTTTTAAGAATTTTTATATAGATCCTGGCAATCAAATCAGAGATCTTATCTGATTTAAACCAGCGATCTCTCTGAAGAGGCCGCATAGTCTGCACATCGTCTGATTGCACGTACTTATTTACACACTGACTAATCCTCTCCGCCCGTGAGAGAGCTAAGAGTATAAAAGCCACGATACTGTTGGCCACTTAATCGTTCACTTTTATGCGTTCTGGCATCTTTTCCATCTAAAACCATCTCATTCAATTTGATCATCGGTAACAAGTTTGTTTCGGTCTCCTTACATCTTCCCCCGAGAGCAGATACCAATCTGGTCCTATGATTTTCCTCGATGCGCTTCCTCTTCTACCTCGAATCCCGTCACTTTCAAATGTGGCTAAAATCCTGACGTAGTTGAAGTATTTTTAAGATCATGACATGATCTCGGCAAGAGTTTCGTAGCTTTCGGCAGGCTTTGAGGTGGCCGAATGAGGAAAACAATTTTCTGATTAACAATGTGTTGCTATATTTGTGACGCAAAGATGACGTGTTTGTCAACCAATGACAGGTCCACTTTGCTTCCAGACACTTTCAAGAAACGCTTTGGGCTCAACACGTTCGTCAAGAGGACAGTTTTGCTTGTATTTGTAACAGGCGTTCATGGCGGAAGGACAGCGTCTTTAGTGCTTCTCTTTTACACCTAAGAAGAATCCTGGCATTTGGAAAGACATCTTGTTTGGCCAAGTCTTCAACTATTTCAGACAATCGCTTATAAGGTTTGTGACCTGAAAGTAAATACAACTGTTTGTTGATTGTTTATTTTTCGCAGTTTAACAGTATTATATCCGTGAAAATAATTTTCAATGTTTGCTTGGTTTCTTCGATCGAAATTCCTCCTGGAATGTACCGGAACATGCGACATGGAACGACTACGTTGGTTGCTTTAAATCATTTTTGAATGCGTTTCTTCGATGCATAGCGATAAAACACTGATTTGTTTTTAAAAACTAATCTGTTCGAGTTTTGTGGTAAATTAAAATCGAAATGCGAAAATAAAGAGCTAAAAGCAACTGAGTAAGCACTGACAACTCGTGAACGTCTTGGTTATGATATAACCGTGTCCCGTCTTCAACTCATCATTCGGTCATTACAGATACAGATCTACACTTACTTTGGTGTAAGGCGAATTTATGCCATTATCTTAGCCCAGTTTATGTTATTTTTACGTAAGTATTTTTCCACTTCTCGATCTACTGAATTTAATGAATTTACAACAGTCACAGAACTCTTCATTTCAAGTTTTACCCTCTGAGTACATTCGATATGTCACGGTCAAATTCACTCATGGCTCCCAAGCTTCTTGACTCAAATATAACTGACATTATAACATCTGGAAGGCTACCACCGATTTCTACTAAAACCTCTATCCTCGTCTCTAACCCCCCGCGGCCCTTTTACAATGGATCATCTTGATGCGGATTACAAACACACGTCGATCATTGGCAAAGATAAATGCTTCATATTCTATGGCTTGGCTATCATATCAGGTCTAAGTTCGAGTCAAAGGAAAATCCTAAGTTTATTTCCGTATTTCATGGTTAAAAGTATTGTGAGTCAAATAAGCTTTCAAAGAGAAATTTCTATGAGCCCGTTTTGGAGCGCGATCAGACACGCTAGTGTACGTAGGCGGCGCCGACTGCACGCTGTGAAGACGTTTAAAGCGGGCGGCCATCACTTTGCTTCCCTGAGCGATAAAACAGACCAGAGTTTTTGAGTTCGTGATAGTCGCAAAAAATAGAAAAACTTGTGGCTATGATGAAATTTAGATGTAAGTTCATTTGTTTAATTTTAAAATTTATTGGTTGATTTAATATATTCTAAAAGAAAAACAAAAATAATGCGGAAGGGTCAGTGGTTGCAGATTATGCTTGATCAAAAAACATTGAAATTTGACTTTCATGGTACTTTTGCACTCAGTGCAGTACGGTGCTGAGGTTTTGTGGAACAAGGCGACTCCAGATCTCCAGGGAAAAAAAGAACCCCTGTCCTACAAACACGCCTCAAAGCTGCGACCAAAACATAGCCTACGGCCTTATACTAAAAAAAAACTGACGCAAAATAAGTACCTAATTAGCTTGTGGTCGGCAAAATTTATTTCTGGTGCAAGAAGCGTTTTATCCAATTTACACTACTGAGTGACACAGAGAGTCAGGCAGTGGCTGATGATTACGAGCAGCCGTTAGCGGGCGGAAATTTTAGACAAGGAGATGAAAGAAATTAACACCTGCTCCCACACAGCTACGATGCGTCGTAAAAACTATTCGTTCAGTAGATACTTCACGCATCGTAGATGAATTTGACGCGGAGATTCCTCAAACCGCTGGGTCGTTTTGACACCAATTTTATGACAAAGGTATAGTTATATATAGTCAATTAGTAGAGCGAGAAAATCCTCAAGTGTTTAAAAGGAGGGGCGAAGCGTTAAAGGAATCCGCGTATTTCGCTCTGTGTTGTCCCGGAAAAAAAAAGGGACTACACACGTAGTCGATCTGTCTTAAAGAACTGAACAACATGTTAATTGGGAAAACATAAAAACTACAGGTAATTACATCTACGAGCATAAATATTAGCGGAAGTTATTGGTTATTGCGAAACGTCCGTAGCGGCGAGGAGCGAGGATAGATGGCTGTTTTCTCAGGCTAATCACTCTGTTTAATCTTAGTTGCCATCAGGATCTCTTGGGAAAACCATCTCCATAAGTTGTCGTAGTGACGTAAGGTGTGGATTATGTGGGTCTCAAACTGGTCCTGATATTTCTGTAGTGACCTAGGTATTCCTCGTCTCCTAATCACCGCTAAACACCTTTGCGTCTTCGCACAAATGCTAACCGACACAGGGAACTTGACCTTTCCCGGCCTCCTTAAAGCGGGATCCGCGACACCAGTTTCACTGTATTAGTAACCTTACTCGGATTGAACGTAGATAGCTGGCCTGGAAGTCTCTTATGTGGCATGTTTCTTTGCAAAGTTACTCCACGGGTAACTGAACCCATGCACGCGAGCCGCGATAGTGACGTCCTTACTTTGTAGTCGCGCTGGCTGGGATAAGAACTGGACGGATTTTAAGACAAAAGGTGGACTGCAATTAGTCTAGATTGGACACAGCAGTTCATAGCCATTAACCTGCAAGAAGAATAGCCAGTAAGCCAACGATTCGCCGAATCCAAGCGGTTTGCGATACATGCAATCGGCAGTGAAACCAGTCCACGGTTCCCTGTGAGAGCGACCCAAATAACGTCCAAATAATGGCGTTGCTAACTTTGAAATTAATTCTTCAGTTGCCGGTACGTGAACGAGAGGTGAAATAGGAACTTCACCCGGAACTGCTGATGGAGGCAGGAGGCACAGACAACAGTTGGCTTTCACTTCCAAAGCTATGAACGTCAAATGTAATAACAAGATTCCTCTTTTACATATTTTCAAGCTGAAATTTCACTCTGAATTTCCATGCTTATTGCTCATATATTTATCATTTCATCTTCATTTTTCCTAGGTATATTTTTAAGCTTTCATTTGGAGGGCGCTGCACCGGTATCGGAGAGGTCTTTTCGCAAATGCATATGCTGGGTTTTTAACTGAGCATTTGGTTTCTGTATGGTGTAACAGTCCACACCACAAAACCAACCGATCGACCAGATTGGAGGGACAAAAATGCACGCTTTTTAAGACCCGAAAACAAATTTAAGGAGATAATAAATTACCAAAAAAATTGAAACACTTTTTGAAAATTGCGATCAATGAGACCAGCCACGCCAGATTGGGCTTGTGTAATATTTCCTTTCGAAATCCATCTTCTATCTTGCGCACGCTCTTAACTGTATACTACTCGTTTCATCCTCAAAAAACTACAGTCTTTGTATTCTTTACACATGAAGAAGTATTATAATTACAACCTCTTTTAAATTTCTCTTTTTCCCGCTTACCCACTGACTTTGATAATCCTTTTGGTCTCTAAGAAGTTATCTTCCCTCTAAGACGCCTTATGCCGTTCTAGAAAGAACCAAACTATCATGGCTCTTGCTTGAAAGGACATTTTAGTCAGTATGACTTCTTTCAACTTGCATTTGTATAATTACTAACGAGTAAATACAACAACTTAGCACTTGTTTTGCCGGTTCACCCTGACATACTTTGATTTTATCTAGCATTTCTCAGCAATAAATTATGTTTTAAAGCTATTCAAAAAACGTTTTGTTTCAGAAAAAGAGTTCGCTTCATTAAAATTCATTGTCTGTTTGATGGACTTTCGTCCTCAATTACGTTCTTTGTCAGTCACTTGTCTTCTCGTAAATACTGATTTCCAGCCTTATTAAATCTGTCTGCTGGCTTGTAAGCCATCGTTTATATGCTCTCAACAGAATTTCGACATGACGATGTGCCTTTAAGCCAACCTCCAGCCACTCACTGAAGTAGTTCGAGCGCGGGATTGCTACGATTTTGATCGCGTATGTCCATTGTGTCGAAAAGCGTATCAAGTAGTGAAGCCGTTCATATATTGTCGAGGTTCGAGAGGTTGACAGGCTTTTTTGAAGAGGTGGACGTCTAACACTGATTGAAGTTAGCTCAGCTGCCAATATTATTGATGAGCGTGGACTTAAAAAACGGGCTGTCGTCAATTATTCCATGACGCATACTGCTCGCAAATGAGTTTCAGAAGCGGTTTTGTCACAATTGCTATACGAGCTGAAGTTATCATTTGCTGTACTTTTTTCAGAAAAAGCAGAGAGCTTCAGGAGTTTTGATCAAGCATTCCAGAATACCAGATCAGCGGTACGGGAAGGTGAAAAGTTAATCAGCATGGCAACAAATAACACCTCTGCGGATGGTGGGTAACGTTCTAACTGAATAATTTACTTTTCTTCGGATCTGTTCTATTCACACAAACTTTTCGAATTAAAACAAAAAATAGTTTAACTGACCCTTCATGAAACATATCTGCCCACCGAAAACGTCAAGCTTAAATAAAATTGCCAATCTGTCCCCAAGAGGAAAAAAGATAAAACTGTGAAATGAAACTTTAACCTTATACCACACGCACACATAGCTTTTTAATTTTTATATCATAACTTTTATTGTTACAGTAGTTTTATGTATGGGTTTTGTCACAAGTGTGACCTAAATTTATTTTTTAAGGTCCATTTAGATCAAGCCATCGCCTACTCTTGACTCTAACTTAGCTTAAGGCCGTGTGACTTTTCTGGCTATTGTAACTGAATTTTAAATTACTCAGGCCCAATACCTTGAAAGAAGCAGATATAACGAGAGTTTCGTTGCTGGCTGTTTCAAATAGATTTAGAACATGGTTTGTTTTAAGGGAAATTTTGGTAAAATTTTATTTTAATTGGTAAGAAGTCCTTTTTTTTCTTGCAAATGTCTTTTTTGTCTTTAAAAGTAAGTAGTGTATTTAAATTTTAAATTAAACTTTTTGTCATGTGGCGATCAAATTGTGCATACGACGACAGAGTTTCCCCTCCGTTTGCTCTTCGTGTCATTTTTCCTGATAGAAATTAAGAGATAAAATGCAATGGAAATGGAAAATTTATACAAGCACAGCTCCTATCTATTTCCAAATGTGGATTTTTTTCATAATAGTGTTTGGTAGCTACTGAAAACATAACTAATTTTATTACCGTATGAAAATTAAATGAACAAAAGCTGTCATTTTTTTACGAACATCCATTAATAAAAAGATGTCAGGTTTTGAATAATTGAAGCTTACCGAAATTTATCTCACAACATTTTTTTTTTTTTTCAAGGAAATCGGAAATAAAATTTAAAAAAAGATATAGAAAGAGATGTCTTTTGATACACATGATTTTTCCCTTTTTTATCATCAAGGAAAAAACACAAAGAAATATCATTTGTAGATACGTTATGATGTAAATAGGTCTCTTACGCGACCAACTGCTCCTGTTATCTAACTTGTTTCAATTCATACTTGCTGTATTCAATATCAAGTTAATATTCTAGGATATTCTCATCTTACCGGAAAAAAAGCTTTCTGTTGAAATTTTGCTATGTAGACGATCTCCGACTTTTATTAGAAATGGCAAATAAAAGCGGGTCGAGCGAGGAGAAGATTGGCAAATAATTCTTGCCAAAGCCGATTAGGAGCGATGCGAATTTCGTGGTGTTTAATTGAACTATGTGACGTAGATCTCTTTGATCATCGTTCACGTAATCAATACTGATTTTGTTTTAAGTTTTTTCTCGAGACGTTGAATGGTTTAATTTACAAAACCATAAAATTATTTTTCATACAGTTACTAACTAAAGTGATGCGACTGAAGTTCACGTGTTTCTTACTTAAAACGTTTCCCAGATGTCCTAAGTTTTCTTTATTCTTGGTCGAGTCAAGATCTAGCAGTGGTAAAATTATGGCATGATTTTATTAGCCTTGAGCATCTGCTATGTACTGACAAAAAGTGTACTAACTGCGAAACTAATGATCGATTTCTCGGCATTCCACGCCTCCTCATTTCCTTTCCAGCATGATGAATGTTGCTCGTGATCATCTTCTTAGCGTCTGCTCGGAACACTGCTTTTTTCAATCGTGTCCTTATACATTTCAAACATTTCAAGTTAGACCAAACAGGCAAGGAAAAACCGTTTGCCGCCCGTTCTCCTCATTTGATCCTCTGGGTAAAGAAGCCATTGACATGGATCTCTGGAGCTAAAGATGTGGTGGGACGGACCACCTTCTTAGTTTTACTTAACACGTTCAGTTTGACCTTCATCTATGCGAATACTGAATTGCCAGTCGACTAGGCTTCGAATGTTAAAAACCATTTAGTGCCTTGTCCAGAAACTAATAGGCCGTCTACAACAAGAGACACTGTACAAAAGTCTTAAATGCCCGCCTAAACTAGGTTATATTAGTATGGGTGATTCTTCGACTCCATCATGTTTTCTATCGGCCAGTGATAAGAAAATTATATGTGAAGGTACCGGAGGGAAAGTACATACCACTGTTTCACTTTTTTGTAGCAATGTACTCAGGTGAATTAATGGTTTAGACTGATGTGGATGACGGATTCAGAATAACTTGAGATCACGTGTGTGGAAAGCACAAGTGTAATAACTGGACCCAAGCGTAATTAAGGTCCCATCTGTAATAACATGTACATTTGGACCCAAGCGTTAATGAAAGGTCTGTAATTATGACATTTGGTCCCAGCTGAGATATTAAATATGAGACATGACTACAGTCTCGCTAGTTTTTAACTCGGAAAAAGACCGGTCAGTTTTGCCGGGTTATCGTTATGTATAGGGGAAGAAATTTCTCCGGGGTGAGATTTAACGGACGTTTGGCTGGGGCTGTGCTGCTGAAACCCTTGCATTCTGACCCTGTTTAGGGCAAAATGCATTAAAAATTGCAACCCCGTTTAAGACGCTAAAAAGTGAGATTGAATGCTTTTTTTTTAAGATTGAAGCGGTCCCATACACCTATACCATGCCGAGCGGCACATACCGAGTGAGACAAACATGAAAGTTTCTATATATGGAGGCGAAGAAGCAAATGAACTCCGTTTGTTAATGACGACATACCGTCAACACATCATGACTTCTTTCGGTTGCGTGCGTGACAAATCTACCGTATTTACCCATTTTCTAGGGCAGTTTTCCAAAATATACACAAGCGTACTTGTCAATATGCTAAAGATCAATTTCACTACAATATCGTTCAAGAATACTAAATTCTCTGCCAAATGGAATTTGATGGGCTCCTGATTCTCAGTGATTCTTATAGTGCGTAATTAAAAATTCCTTTTGTACGTTACCAAGCACAAATTTTAAGACAGATAATACAACTATAAATGTATTCTAAGTACTTTTCTGTCTTTTTGCGTTTTCTGCTTTTATTCAAAAGGCATGATCTGTAACATGTAAAAGATGAAACGTGATCTATGACGTCAAAAAATTGTTTCGTAGAAGGCAACAGGTCATGATCTCAAAAGATCGTGTGAATTATCAGGTCAATCAGGAATTACTGGAAAATACATCAATTTTTTAAAATAAAATTATTTCGTCAAAGGGATACCATAGACGTAAGCAAAAACAATGGTAAAGAAAAAATTGGAAAAGTATTTCTATATGAGATTTAATTTCTAAATATCTTAGTATAGATTTTACTAACAACATAATTTTTTCCGAGTTTTGTGGCTCACAGCCACTTTGATTAAACAAATTACAAGGCTGATGTTACGGTCACGTGACCAAGTTCTTGAACGGGAAAAAATTACTCTTATCATGACTCTCGGTTTTGGTTTTAACAATTCAGTACTGGCCGCTATGAAATCATAAACAAATACGTCATTCACGTTTGCTTCGATAAAATGTCAGGCTAAACAGTTTTCAAACCAGGGCTGTTTTCACTTTTTTCCTCTGCGCATGCTATGCTCTGGTCAGTTCAGTGTTTCGCTCGCGTCTAGGTTAAGGATTTCGCGTTTGTCAGTATTTGTAGAAAAGGAGTAATTGTTTCTTACATATCAATGAAATCTAATTAAGAATATGCTTTTGTTAAATACAAATTATATGGCTTTTAACAAAAACATTAAATGGTGGGTGTTGGTTTCTTTACACTTTTACCTCTTATTGATCGTAATAGACCTTTTTAGCCAGTATGTTTTGTTTTCCCATTTCAGACCACGTGATGGTACGCCATGCAAGTACATACACATGCATATGTATGCATAATTCATGAAAAAACAAGAGACAAATTCCCTGAAAAACATCACGTGATCTGAATTCGGAAAACAAAACATACAAGCTAAAGGTCTATTTCTTTTTGGCATTTTACCGGTGTGAGCATAAAACTAATTATTACAAATAAGGCCTTTATTATACTTGGGTCCAATTGTTATACAGATGGTATTTAATTCACATTCACATAAAAGCCACCGTATGCTTCTTGATGGCTAAGTTATGGAAGAAACAAATTTGCAAAAGGCCAGTAGGGTGAGCTGATACGCCACTTGTACATCTCCCATATGCACCTTATTTGCCCCCCCAAGATTTGGCATAAGCATTGCTTTTAATTTCTCTTGGGACAGCTGTAATACCCAGGAGAGAAATGAAAAAAAATATTATGCAAAATTTTAGGAGGCAAAAACGTGCATTATGGGAGATGCGCAAATGGTGTAAACAGGAAATTTGCCAGGGCCGCTGTAGAGGAGGAGGATTGGGAAACTTTCCTTCCCGTTGTTGAGTAGACTTGCGAGAAGAGAGCGAATTTGTTTGCAAGGGCGTATAAAAGGCCTAGAGAATTTCCCTGGAGACCGTATTGCCGGTTTTCAGTGCCACGCCAGTTCAAAATAGATCAAAATAAAAACCAAAACCGTTCAATAGATTAAGTCCAGAATCTGGGCAATGAAAGGAAGTAAATATGCAAGGACCCTCGCCAAGATTCAGATCAGAGGAAAAATCTCGTATACGAGATATTCGAAGAAATGTTTTACCCAAATTTACAGAGATTTGTATGGAGTCGCCACGGCAACAGAAACATCTGTTACCGAGTTTTGCTACAAAAGCGTGAATTTATTCTTCGAGGAACTCATAAACATTAAAGTAATACTTTGTAATACTTTGTAATACATAAACTGTAAAGATAGGAAAATTCCCTGAAGTAAGTCATTTTTTAGATCTACATGACAACTCTCTTGGCCGTCATATAAATGCCGCGTCACGCAAAAGCTTAAAAATTCAAGCGTACTCTATCACAAAACCAAGAACCCTTTTGAGGCGAAAATGTGTGTGAAAATTAGTTTTCAGCTGCTCTAATACATCGTGAAAGTAAAATCCCTGTAGGATCGATAGGACCTTTATTACGCTTGGGTCCAAATGTTATTGCAGATAGGCAGATGTACCTTTATTACACTTGGGTCCAGTTATTACACTAGCTTGTGCCTTCTACACGTGATACTACGACCACTAAATTCAAAAGCGCAAAAGGCAGCAGCTTATCTTACAGTCCTTTAAGTTTGTGAATTGTGCATTATTAAATATGTCATTGGTTTAGAAAATATACAACGGAATTTTGTACTTTTTACCCAGTTCCCCCATGAAAATTTTCTTTCTTTTTTCAGACTTTTATTTTAAGTTGTCTCAACACATCAAAAAAACAGAGATGATGTACCTAATACAGTAAAACCCCACGTATAAGAATCCAAAATTTAAGAACCTGTCAGGCTGAAATTTTCATTTTAAGCACCCTTCACATAAAAACCATTTCAGGCTGAAATTTCAAAGTAGGTTCTTAATTAATTTCCAAAGTACCATAGAAAACAATATCATGTGCATAACTTAGCACTATTTTGTATGATTTATGTGCCTTTAATGTTTGCACTCTACTATATTCCATGTAACTAGCATGAAATTCTGTGAATAATTTAATATATAACAGGCCATTTCCACCACTACAAGTAACTTTTTTTCTTACCAAAAATTACGAACCCATTTAAGAACCTATAGATAGCCTGATTTCAAGTTAAGCACCATTTATATAAGAACAAGTTCATGCTGGCTTGGAAAAATCTAAGTTCTTATACATGGGGTTTTACTGTAGTGTTAACATCATAAAGCTAAATGCTGCCACCAGATTACAACGAAAGATGTAGCCGTTTGGCTGGGAAGGTTTTGAACTAAAAATAACTTTGACATGTGACATGACTATGACCCACAGAAAACAGCATTCAAGGTTTCACAACTTATTGCTGTTAATGACATACTGTCCCCCGTTTATATGCTGTAATATAAAATGGAGCAATTTTTAGCACACCACTTGCTTATTTTTATAAACCAGCTTTGGGCCTCGATGTGAGGCCTTTACCTCAGTGTGTAATAACATCTAATAGGTGAATGACCTAACGGAAACACAAATCACAGCACAAATCAGCTGACAAACTTTGGAGCAAGTGACACATGTACAACTACCCAAGGCCTGGCCGCTATCTAGTCCATGCCGAGAGCCATATAACCCAGGCAGTGGTAGCCATGGACAACTGTTTCGGTATCTCTCTGTGTTGCTCCCACATATGTTGTGTGGAGCTGACGATTAAACTCGGAGTGCTTTGTACTCGCCTCGTCAGTAAAGGGCCTATACAACACGACTTTTTCCGTTCATCGACCCGACGGCTATGCATGCTGAAGAGCCCTAATAAGGGCGAAACAGTTGTCCTGAGCTGCCACTGCCTGGACGATATGGCTGTGCGCATGCCTTAGGTACTGGCCAAACCAGTTAAGTGTGACTAATATGCCGCTATCTGTTAATTTTAGAATAATTACTGAACTCAATACAAGTGTCCAGACGATCCGGATTCGGGTTCTATTTCCGTGTAAGTTGAAAATGACCATCTTTACATAGCAGTGGTGGATCCAGGAGAGGGGCCTGCCCCCCCCCCCCCCCCCCCCGCTTATCTGAAGGTCTGGATCTGCCACTGCATAGCTACCGTAAATGCTCGAATTAGCACGCCCATCGAATTACCCCTCCTCGCATTAATGGCTAAAAATAATAAATAAGCATCCTCCTAGTTTTTTTTTTTTTTTACTTAAGAGGCAAATATTTTAAATATCCTCCCATTTTCAAGTTAGTTCTGTACTTTGCATAATAATTATCTTTCTGTTTCTTTACACTGGAAACGGCGTGAAACGTTACTGACCGAATATATATGCACCAAAAAATCATTTTTGAGCGCTGTTTTAAATCTAAATATTTAATGCTTAGCCTGGAGTTTAAAATCACTGTACTACAGTGACGTTGAAATCTTTTATTCATATTTCTTCCAGCTGATCACAAGTAGAAGAACCCCTGCGTGGAAGAGAGTAATGAACAGCTGTAACTAGTAATTTGCCATCTCAATTCCTGCTCAACTAGAGAACGCGAGCAAATAAAATAACGATAATAAAAATATTCACCCTTCGCCTCAATAGTTTTGTCTTTTCGCTGACTAGAAAATAAGCTAACCTTATAGCCAATCATTATTGTTTGATTTAGCTTGGCGTATAAAAGAACTCCAGTTCTCATAGTAAAGTTATAATCTCGTTTTAATCTACCCCTCTCTGAACAAAAAGAAAGAAAAGAAAAACAGAACAATTGAACAGGAAGTATGGCAATAAAAAGGCTTCAAATACCTCACTGTTAACAACTACTGTAACGTGACACCGGCGCGTCAACTATGGTATATCTGAATTACATTACACCCTTCCCTCGTAACGTGAGTTTGGGCCGCCTGTGGTACTAGTCGATAACAGATTGTCTCAACTCTGAAGCATTTGACATATTTTGTACGTGAATTTTATTATTATTATTATTTATTATTATGAACGTCCATTGTTTAACACCCGTAAATTGTCCGATAATTATTACTTTTCTGAAAACGCATAACTGTTCCCCAGCAGAGCTTTGTCGATTCTCTATTAAATACCCCAGAGGATCGTGAAGGAGCTTAATATCAGGAAGGGGTATCCTCTGTAAGGGATACGGCGGCATGCTTCCTTTCGGGATGGCTGCCCACAGCGGTGTCGATGATGAAAATTTGGTTTGTTTAATTTGTCTTTATTCTTGTCTCAATCATTGCCTGAACAGTGATTGATCTGATACGGCATTCCACAAATTGAGATTAAGAGCCTGTTTACATGGCGGTGCAGGGGGGCTCCAGGTAAGTGCGGTAACCCGCTTTGGTAGGGTAACTCGCCTGTCCATATAATCTTTTATTTTAATTTGATCGCGTTTACGTGATAGTTGGGGTGACCCGCCACATGTTACCTCACCTGTCTGGGGTCCCCAACCTTCATGTAGACAGGCCCTGAAAGGATTGGTCTTTTGTAAGGACAAAACAAGGTCCACCTAAACTCTTTATGTCTGCATTAAGGGTCGAAAATCACCCTAAACAAGGCAAGAAGATATTAGGTTAGCTCTAAAGACGCGGTCTGCTCAGTTCTCATTGCCAGAATCATCAACGTGTTACGAAGTAGAACCAGCGTGATAGGACAGACGATATAAAAGACTTCGATCGAGGGTAGTTAAGGAGGTCTTATATTTACCTTAATATCTGTGTCTCTTTCCGTTATCTCTTTCAGCGAGATACATGTATATAAAGCCCGGGATATGGAGTCATATAGCTCTTCCCAGGCGAAGCGTTTGGAGAGAGCTGTTGCAGTTCTCCACTTTTTGAAATCCCTTAATTTCAAAAGAATTCACTCCAATAATAAAATAAAAATAAAACTTTAATAGTAACATCCCCGACGGAGTTTCAGAAACTATTTACAAGAGAATGTGAATAAACTTAATATTAAAGAGAGTAAAATATCCTCTAAGTGTTAAAGAAATAACCTACTCAATATATTATGATATAATTACAAAAGTTTAGGTTACCTGCAAATAAATTACAAATTGCACTGAGCATGAAGATATTCTTTCATGGATGCCTTGAACTTCCTAAGAGAACTGCTATTCTTTTAATTTATATTGTTATCTAGGCTGTTGCAAATGCTTGTCGCTCTAAAGGTGAAAGTAAGTTGGCCTGAAGCGTTTTAAAAAGGAGTAAAACTGTATTTGAATCGCGTTTGCGACTAAAGCGATCTTGTATATTAGAGCGTTTGCAAAATTTGCTGCAGAGGTAAGAAATCTGTAAGATCATATAGCGAACAGGACTTAAACAAGTGCTTTCTTGTTGACTTAACCAAAGAGTTTCATTATTAATAACTAAAAAAAGACAGAAAACTAGCTGATATAATAACAGTCACTAAAAGGCCAAAAATGATACCATATTTAAGGATCGAGACCCTCACTAACCATAGCTTATCGGACGGCACATACAGTATCCCCCCCCCCCCCCCTCCACTACCTTCCCCCGCAAGGGATTTGTCTTCACCCAAGCTTACAAAGTGCTTTCTATTGAACGGCGGAAACGTTACTGATGGCATGACTCCTGGGTTCAAACAATTTACAGTGAACATATTAGTTATGAAAATTATAAGTTTACATTCAGATGCAAAAACAGCGGTGAATTGGGTGCAGCTAAATTTGGCAACAAGAGGCCTTTTGGAGGATTTACGAAAAATCAGCTCGAGAATAATAGGCAAACACTTTGCCAAAGTCATTACATTTGCGAACTCACACTTGCTTAAAGGTAAGTACTTGATGTCCGAAGTTTGCTAATGAACTAAAGTTATCTTAGTCCACAGGGAATAACATTTCAGGTACCAATACTAATAAAATTAATTACAAGTTGTAAATAAATAAAATTTCCAAGAATAATTTTTAATATGCCTGGAAAGAAAAACAAAACGTTCGTTCAAGTTGACAAATCTCTCACTAAAATGTTTTATGTACACGTAACATGCATTAACTCATCAAAATGTCAGTAATGATCCGTCCTACTGGGCTGCAGTTAATCACTGAAAGAAATAAAGAAAAAGGCACCAGCTTTAACCAACATTCAATAAAATGAGCTACAATAGGAGAACAATTGAGTGAATTTATTTATATATATTTATTTTTTGATCCTACCGTCGAAGACCCGAACTGTCACAAGTCACAACTTAAATTTCCACTCGTCATCTTTTTCTGGTTGGTGTTTCGTTAGGATACTTTTTTTCATTTTTAAACAAATTTAGAGTCAGAACTATTATCTATTGTTATATTCGTTTCCTTGTTCTAAGCATGAATTTTTATTCGTTTCCAAGTATTCAGCCTTTACTTCAGTATTTGTGGACCTTGAAGAGACCTTTTCTTTGTTTTGGGGATTTACGGTTACGTTTTAAGAAAAAAGCACGAGTGACTTCTTAATAACATTTTTGCAATTAAGTTTTCAACTAGGGCTAAGAAACAGCTCAAAAAACCCCTTTTAAAAGATGAACCGTCGTTATTAAAAAGCTAATTGTTTTATTATCCTTTATAACCGAATTTTACTTACTGTAAACTTTTACTGAAATCTATTCCAATGGCATCTTAGTAAAATTTAGTTACTTCATAACTAGCGATTTGATTTGGATTTTTGTTTTGAACTGAATTCGGTCATTAGTGTAAAATATATCCATTTTTGCTGAACTTAACTCAATTTCAAATACTTATGTTCGCCTATCACGTGCTAAAAGCTACAGTGGAACCTCTCCATTGGGAAACCTCTATTCAAGGAACACCTCCATTCAGGGGACACAAAATTTGGTCCCGGAAAAACACTCACACTGAAGTCGCTTGTCTTCTGCACCTGTCTTCAACACATAGTGTTGTCTTTGTTGGTTAATTATTAACAAACCCCAGTCAAACCTCTATTCAGGAGACACATCTATTCAAGGGATATTTGCCTAAGTTCCGAGGATGTCCCCGTAAATAGAGGTTCCACTGTACTTCCTGCATATGTATGAGTAATATATCCTCCTTTCCCTAAAAACAACAGCATAAAATCGAACCACTCTTGGAGGGCAAAACATTACGTGAGATCCTAGAGCCTGACAGTGCTCTGTCTCTCATCTAACAATCGAACTACCTTAACTTAGCATAGGAATCTCAGCTTGATTGTCCAAAATCCATTGTCACGTCATCACCAATCAACACGAATGGCGCCCAGTATTTTACTGCACGGAAGTCGCCTGTCTTCTGCATCCATTTCATGGTTTGATTAAGGGACTTACTTGCACTTTGCCCTGCCATCAATCGTTTGTAAAAATGTTTCATAAACGCAAGAGCGGCCTCGTCGCTTATCGCCCACAGTGACGCGATAACGGCACGTGCACCGGCTGCTAAAAAGGAACGTGCAATACCAACCACGCCCTCGGCTTTGATCTTCCCTCGCCCAGTGTAACAGCAGCTTAAGACAACAAGCTTGGCGTTTAATTTTGCATTCAACACGTCTGCCATTGACAAAAGAAAGTCTTTCTCTTCTGGTTTTTTGGAACTAGCGTTATTAGGAGACAGAATGATTTCGCCAGTTTCTGCATGACCATGAGCTGCAAGGTGAACCAGGGAGACTGATTGAAACTCGCTTAAAATTTGGTCTTTCGTAGCATTCTTTCCGATGAGAGGCTCAATGTTAAGTATTTGGCCAATACTTTTGACCTCTTCTTCAGCACCCGGAAGCGGTGCTAACTTGTCGAATTTGCCGGGGAAGCGCACAGTTTCCACCCACGGATTACCAACAAGAAGGGCACCAGATGTACTGTGGTGCCCCTCTGGACAGTCTGTTAGCAGACGTAAGGTGGTTAGTGATGGAGCCAGTCGAATTCTCAGCGTCTTAGACAAATACCTGGAATGCTGGTCCACAAGAGCAGCATAGGGAATGAAGAACGATGAGCCATCAGGTACAATGATAAGTTCATCGTCTGTTATCCATTGTGATGTCGGAGCCATAATGACTTCATACAGTATTTTTAGTGCATCACACTCGCCTTGTGACGAAGCGTTCTCATTTGTACCCCTAACACCAATTTGTTTGTATAATTTGTTAATCAAATCTGTCAAGGTGTGACTGCTTTCCTTTCGTATAAACTGCAACTTCTGACTCTTCAGCAGTAACCAGATATTTACATATTTAGAGTCTTCGTCTTCCGCGATAAATATCGTAGGTGATGAAGTTTGGCCTGAAAGGATATCCATTTTGTTCATCTGCTCTTCTGGCGATGATTTAACTGTCTTCACGCCGTATTTTAGCTTCAAGGTATCAACAAGAGCTTGTGCTCGTCCCCTCTCAGCTGTTAAAAGCGCCTCTGTGGTGTTGCCTCGTCGTAATTGAAGACGCCATAAATATGTATAAACCTGATATTGATCCCGAAAGCTGATTTTCCATTCGTCCTTCTCAAGAAGAAGACCCCTCACTTGCTCCACTAGAGTGATACTGGATTTAAAACACTCCTCAGCTGTACGGTAGTTATCAAGGCGTGTAAAGGTACGACCAAGGTTACAATATGCCTTTGCTTCTACAACTTTGTTTCCAGTCACTTCTGCGATACTGAGGCCTTGCTGATAGAATTCGATTGCTTTTTCAAAATTATCGAGAGAGTCATAAGCATTACCAAGGTTCACATATGCTTTCCCCTCTGAATCTTTGTTTCCAGTCTTTTGGACGATACTCAGATCTTGCTGATGAAATTCGATTGCTTTTTTAAAATCGCCGAGAGAGTGATAAGCAAGACCTAGGTTCCCATATGCTTTCCCTTCTGAATCTTTGTTTTTAGTATTTTTTGCGATACTCAGACCTTGCTGAAGGCATTTGATTGCTTTTTCAAAATTACCGAGAGAGTGATACGCAATACCAAGGTTCACATATGCTTTCCCCTCTGAATCTTTGTTTCCAGTCTTTTGGGCGATACTCAGATCTTGCTGATGAAATTCGATTGCCTTTTCAAATTGACCGAGAGAGTGATAAGCAATACCAAGGTTCCCATATGCTTTCCCTTCTGAATCTTTGTTTCCAGTCTTTTGGGCGATACTCAGATCTTGCTGATGAAATTCGATTGCCTTTTCAAATTGACCGAGAGAGTGATAAGCAATACCAAGGTTCCCATATGCTTTCCCTTCTGAATCTTTGTTTCCAGTCTTTTGGGCGATACTCAGAACTTGCTGATGAAATTCGATTGCCTTTTCAAATTGACCGAGAGAGTGATAAGCAATACCAAGGTTCCCATATGCTTTCCCTTCTGAATCTTTGTTTCCAGTCTTTTGGGCGATACTCAGAGCTTGCTGATAAAATTCGATTGCCTTTTTAAATTGACCGAGAGAGTGATAAGCAATACCAAGGTTCCCATATGCTTTCCCTTCTGAATTTTTGTTTCCAGTCTTTTGGGCGATACTCAGAACTTGCTGATAAAATTCGATTGCCTTTTCAAATTTTACCGAGAGAGTGATAAGCAATACCAAGGTTCCCATATGCGTTCCCTTCTGAATCTTTGTTTCCAGTCTTTTGGGCGATACTCAGAGCTTGCTGATGAAATTCGATTGCCTTTTCAAATTGACCGAGAGAGTGATAAGCAAGACCAAGGTTCACATATGCTTTCCCTTCTGAATCTTTGTTTCCAGTCTTTTGGGCGATACTCAGAGTTTGCTGATGAAATTCGATTGCCTTTTCAAATTGACCGAGAGAGTCATAAGCAATACCAAGGTTCCCATATGCTTTCCCTTCTGAATCTTTGTTTCCAGTCTTTTGGGCGATACTCAGATCTTGCTGATGAAATTCGATTGCCTTTTCAAATTGACCGAGAGAGTGATAAGCAATACCAAGGTTCCCATATGCTTTCCCTTCTGAATCTTTGTTTCCAGTCTTTTGGGCGATACTCAGATCTTGCTGATGAAATTCGATTGCCTTTTCAAATTGACCGAGAGAGTGATAAGCAATACCAAGGTTCCCATATGCGTTCCCTTCTGAATCTTTGTTTCCAGTCTTTTGGGCGATACTCAGAGTTTGCTGATGAAATTCGATTGCCTTTTCAAATTGACCGAGAGAGTCATAAGCAATACCAAGGTTCCCATATGCTTTCCCTTCTGAATCTTTGTTTCCAGTCTTTTGGGCGATACTCAGAACTTGCTGATAAAATTCGATTGCCTTTTCAAATTGACCGAGAGAGTGATAAGCAATACCAAGGTTCACATATGCGTTCCCTTCTGAATCTTTGTTTCCAGTCTTTTGGGCGATACTCAGAGCTTGCTGATGAAATTCGATTGCTTTTTCAAATTGACCGAGAGAGCGATAAGCAACACCAAGGTTCCCATATGCGTTCCCTTCTGAATCTTTGTTTCCAGTCTTTTTAGCTTCCTTTAATTGTAATTCGAAGTGATCTCGGGCTGTTTGAAAATCACCTCGCTTGAAAGCAGCAATTCCAAGACAACAGCAGGCCTGAAAGGAGACAAATAAACATGTTTCATTTCCACAGTAATTAAAGCGTGCTATAAATGTTACAACACTGATCATGAGATCTTAGTTACTTGCATCTGTTAGAAAAGAATTATTTTTTCACAAGCTACTCCTTATGTAATTTTCACATCTTTTCCCCAGACTACATGCAAGGCATCTTGGACAATCGTGAATCGTTTCTTCTCGCAGGGATACATAGAGAGTTAAGGCAATTATGTTAATTCCACTATTTCGAATTAACACTTGTGTTTCCAGTGGAATTTTACAGAAAATAAACTGTCAACATCAGCAGTGAAAAGCTGATGCTTTAGTAGCTGTTGTCTTTTGTATTAATTACTGTCAAGAATTTTGTAAATTCTTAATATCATTTCCAGACCCCTTGTCAGTTTTTGAATATACAGTCTCGTCATTTTCTTTAACGGTCACTTAAGATCACTTTTGAAAATGTATGATGAATGGCATACGAAACGTCAAATTTATAAAAATGTGCTGGACGCATCGGTGTCGCGTTACAGGTGACCGTTGAAAACACAGAGCGCAGAGTAGTTATTTGTGACCTTGGTTATAGTAAAATTTTTACAGTTGATACCGTGAACCGCCTTTGGTTTACAGTAGAATCGAGCAAAACGTCATGCGATCGTGTTAGAAATCCGGTATGAAAATGCTACCCAATGCTCCGGAAAACCGCACTGGTCCAGACTACTGTTCCTTGGTACCCTCCGTTGGAGTTTACAAAGGTGGTTTAGTCTATTCCCCGTGGGGGTACCCCTGGGAATTCTTGGTGGGGGTGTGCCGCCCGGTTCACAAAATCCAGACCAGATCTCAGACCAAAAAATGTCATTTTCCACACCCGTTTTCAGACCAGACCTCTTAAATCCATAACCGTTTTCAGACCTGGCCTTTAGACAGAAATTAAGTTATCATTACTTAGATTAGAGCGCAAACAAAACAATTCTTCAAAGCCATTTCGAATTCGCATATCTTTCTTTTTTTCGTACTCATTTGGAATTGAAACGATACTACGTTCATATAATCCCGTGGTTCTTTGAAAACCATACCCGATTCCAGACAAAAATGGGCAAAGTGTATACTCGTTTTGAGACCAAAACGGCGCAAAAACCCTATATGTGTGATGCCCAACCAACTGTATCAAGGTATTCACCACTCTGCATGAAACCGCTGCATTTCTGCACGTAGTAGGAAAGCTTTCTCCATCCACGAGGAGCATGCAAAGTACGAGCTCTGCAACCTACAAGATGCTGTTACACTGCTTAAAGAGTCTAAAGAAACATTGCACTATCTTCGCCGCAACGAGGCCTTGATACGAGGTGAAATTCCAAGCTTGCCAACATTTTCCGTGACCTACAGTCCACGTAAAGAGGGTGTGAATGGGTTAACCGAATAGCGACAAAGGGCGAAAATACTACTGACTACCAACAAAACGCGAAAAAATTACCGACTACCGATAGGAAAAATATTAACCGACTACCGACATGGACGGACATTATCTATATTTCATTTTACAGAAAAAGGAGCACCTTGTATTTTTCCTACGTTTCTAAGATACCACCGACGTTCTAAATTTAATTGAAAAGACAAAAAAGGTGAAAAACCGAACATTTGTTGTTTCGATGGACGTCACAAATCTTTTTACAAATATACCACTAAACGAGGGTATTGAAATAGTTTGCATAGCATATGAAAATTTCTACAAAGTAACCCACCTATTCCTGGCAGCACATTACCTGCGAGAAACGCTTACATTAATCCTCAAAGAAAATTATTTCCAGTTCATTGGAAAGCAGTCCACCTACAAATCCACGGTACCGCGATGTGTACAAAGACAGGAGTTTTCCTTTTGCCAACATTTTCATGGCATATATTGAAACACATGAAGTCTAAGCAAAATCGTCTTTGAACTAACTGTTTGGAAACGCTACATCGATGACATTTTTTTGCTTTCGGACATAAGTAAACCTCAGACATCGTACCCTTCTTCGAACAAGCAAACTTACATTACCCTGCTGTTAAATTCGCCACCGAAATTCCGACTGAGACAATGTTTTTAGCCCGGGGGGGGGGGGGGTACTCCATATAATGGCTTATACTGGGAGGCCCCGCCCGAAAGGGGTACATTTTTCAAGCTTCAGATATATATGAAAGGGTAAAGGAATTTTACTCGTTGAAGTATATGAAAGGGAAGGAAGTCTGTCATTTGGGTCTGTGAAAGGGCCCAAGGACTAACAGACGATTTTATGGCTTTATAAAGTCGAGAAAACGTTCTAGTTTTGTGATCGATTCCTGTTTAAAAGACAGTGCATTTACAGCAGTTAAAAGGGATGCAAAGTTCTAAACAAGGTATGTGAAAGGGGTACTATTTGTTTATAGAAGGTATACAAAAGGGGTACCTTTTTCGCAAAAAAATGGTATATAAAAGGGAAAGGGGTTGGACCTCGGGGCGGAGCATCCCCGTATAAACGTTTGTTGAGTACCCCCCGGTTTTTAGACACAGTTGCATACAAAGGCACAACATTCAACGAAAAAGCTATCCTTGATGTAAAGACACATTTTAGACAAACGGAAATCTTCCTTCGCCCCTTGTCACACACTGATTGTTCAAAGGAAAAGCCTTTAGCCAGTTAAACAACGTTTGAGGAAAGAGGGTCTCAATGGGGTGGTGGCATTTACGGGTTATCGGCTAAAATTTTGGCTCTTTTACGGCTATCGGTTAGTTTTTTTCAGTTACGGTTAACTATAAAGTTAAAAATATTATTTCTTTGTTTCAAAGAGTTAAATATTAATAAACCTGTATTTTTTTGTATCTTTAAAGCAAAAAAAATGTCTTAGGATCATCTCGGGATGAAATAAGTTATTCTTCTGAAAATTTTTAATATTTCATAAATCATGCTTTTAGAGTATCCCACTTCTAATATCATTTTACGCATAGAGGTGTTAACTATGAAAACGTTTGTCATCTTTTGCATCTTGGCGTGATTTCCTTTTCTTCAGGGGCTACTGACTCGTTCTTCGCGTCGCTTTGTATTTGCTACCCTGGCTACCCTCTTCTCTTTTTGCTACCATGATAGGGTCTTTACCCCACTGAAGAACAGATTGTACAACATGAACTAAAAAAGAACAAGCATACAGATTGAGACTCGAACAATTCTGTGACTCTCACATTTACAAGTGTCGGAGCCAAGCTGAGAAGTACGCGGCTTTGGAGATCTTTGCCGCAGTTTTCTCATTCTCTTAAACTGACATGAACTCTTTGTTTAAAATAGAAACAAAAGGTTAAGCTATTGCCAGTCAATTAAAATTTTTTGTGAGCCATGAAAAGGACCATTCCAAATGAAAGACATAACAGTTTATTTGAACAGAATCTTCGTGAAAAGCAAAACTAGCAGAAACGAGAACGTAAAGAGCCAAGAAACTAGCCGCGAAATAAGAAACACAACCGTTCTAAGTGAGTTTAGCACCTTCCTCAAATTATCAAATCTAAGGAGCAACGGTTAAAATTTTCAATTTTTACGGCTATCGACTAAATTTTGGGCCGTTTTACGCCGATCGGTTAAATCGGTAAATGATTTCGTCTGCCGCAACGAAAACCAGTGCTCAAATGGTTCCAGGAGGGACTCTATTAATTTGTCAATTATTCCTCAGGGCTAAATTGGCACGTTTGGGCTGAAACAGATATTTTGAATTTATAGTTTTATATTTTGATGCTAGTAATAAAATTAACAGTTATTTCCCGTTTTTGAAGGGAAATCACAGTTAAAGAGTTATTTTAATCACCCAATAATAGAAAGTTATCAGTCGAATGACGTAAAATAAGCTAAGAGCACCCCTCTTTTTTCATATTCCGCCAAGTTAAACGCGCCAGCAAATAAACTATATTTTAACGATTTTTGATTTTAGATATCGTGGCTGACCATGGAATTTTGTAATTATAAAGAGGAGTTTAGTTGCAATCGATTTTCAACCAAAATACTTCCGCAAGCAAAGGCCCCAAATGTCGACTCATCGGTTAAGTTAAAATCTTGGTTTTCCTGATTTGAAGTTTGTCTGTGTCCAGCCGAGAAAGTGTCAAACACGCAGCGCGATAGAATATATTTTATATTGTGAATAACGTTACGTCTCAAGATGAGAGCTTTAAAGTGCTACTGGTCACGTCTTCACCTTGCTCTAAAATTAAGATAATCGTGTCATAGAACTCGTAAATGATAAGATTGTTGAGAGTTTTTGTCAATACTTCAAGAATTGGCCAATCATATTTATGCATTGTGAGGGCAACGCATGATTCATTCATTCTGGTCTTGGGAATAGTCTCTCAGTCTTCTCCTCTCAGACTTTGGCAGTACAAAGACATTGCTAAATATTTTGGAGCCCAACCCATTTTTTCTCCTTAACTTTCAAAGAGAGAACGAGAGATAAATTGTTCATTAAATGCTTTCAATTTTGTATTCTTGGCTATGAGTCAGCGGGAAAGTAAAACACGGAAACTGACTGACATTATCAGCGGGAAAGTAAAACACAGAAACTGACTGAGATTATCAGCCAAGGGGGTATTGTAAATTGGCCAAACAGAAAAAAAAATCTAAAAGCTAGAATAATGTTCGTGCAGTAGCTCAGTTAATTTGATGAATGGGTACTTGTGGATAGTGCTTTTTTAGATCAATTCTATACTAAAGTCAGTGCCTTTATACCCATATGGATACAACTGATGCTTCTGTAGAGTTATGAAAAAACACTGAAAAGTTATGCTGAGAAGATATCAAACAAATTTCATCATGGAGCAATAACCATAATAATTTTTGCAGGGATTATTGCAGGCATAGCATTTATACTTTCAAGTTTCAATCCTTTGACCATACAGGAAACAGTTTCAATGCTTACATATATGATATGGTCTTAAACAACAAAACTCACTGGACCATTATTTTCGGAATTCAATTGATGCGAAGACTCCTTTTAGCTTTTCAAAGAGATAGCAAATATTTTTACATGCATAGCATTTAAACTTGAAAACATTGACCCCAATTTTTTCGAGTTCCAGTCCTCTGACTATGTCCATCCTTGCCATTAATAGGAACAGCAAAACTGGACCATTTACATGTGAAGACTAGTTTTAGCTTCTTAAAAAGATAGCAAATAGCATGGCATAGCCCCTTTAAATGTCAGCCCAGGTACGGATAAATCCGTCTTGTAGTTTTATAAACTAGAAAATGTATTTTACTTATCATTAAACAAGCTAGTTGCATCACGATTTATAACTGAGCACACTATCTACAAGCCTGTAAACGTTTTCTTTTCTTCTTAATATGCCTGCACCAAATTTACTTCGGCCTTTTTGAATTTGCAAACTGATTGTTTTTCAGGATTTCCAATCCCCTCTAAAAAATAATGGTCCGTCCCATAACCAAAGAAGAATCGACGGATAATGTCGAATGAAAATAGCTTCCACCAATAGCGGAAACGACTAGGGTGTCACTTTGATTGGATGGAACTGTAAAATATGAAGGCCATTTTATCGCTTCATTGAAGCAAATTGTTTATTATAGAAACAATACCTTTTTGCCTCTGGGTCCCGATTTAGTCTCTTCTTCATCTGCGCGTGTGGAAGCCAGTTTTTTAAGTTTTAACAGGGTGCCGTTCTCCTCGTCAATCTGTTTAAATTGCATTGTTAAATACTGTTAAGGGTCATAAGCAACTAAAACACAGTTAATTTCATATCTTTTCATAGCTGCGTTCGTCAAATTTCCAGTGGCTTTGCTACTGTAACTCCAGGTTACATAGTGTGCGTTATTATTGAATTTAGTATTTATCAGCAGTATGCTCTTTTCTTCTAGACTGGCTTATCATCGCGTACGTCAGATCACATCACTGACACCAATACTGATAAAACTGCATTTACTGCCAATTGAACAGCGGAGTAAATACAAGATTTTAACTGCAAATATTAAAACATATTCACTGATAATATTCCTAGGTATATTTAGAAACTATATTTTCCTTAGCACCCTTTGTGTTTTGTTACCAAAACCTTACATACAATGGGCATTGGAACTACCGAAAAGTATGATCCAGGTATTGGTCAGAGCTGGAGCCTTGGATTGCGAATCCGAAGAGCTGGCCACGTGACCACGCTAACTCCACAGTGACAAAACACATTCATTGGCTTCTGCAACGGTCTATCAGACAATATCACAAATTCCACAAATAAACTACTTTTAATCTCGAAGGTAAAGAACAAAAGGATACTTTTAATCCTCTACTGCACCATTTGACGGTCTGTTCAAACAGATTTAACTTCGAGGAGGCATTGGCTCCTGAAAAAGGGTAAAATATCAGTAAAATACACCGTGGCACAAAGTTGAAAAAAACTTGTTCCAATTTTCCCTTTCCTGCAATCAAGACTGATTGCCATTTCTTTCTTTGATCTTAAGATACCGTAGAAGAATTTAAACTTTGTTTCTAAAGTTTTTCCAGTTTTTTAAGGTTTCAAAAAAAACATATACCATGATCTAACAGGGTGCTATTTTAAGGGGCAGTATCATTTAATTTTGTAACAGTTTCCCAGATGAAATATTATGTATAACTATATGTAGTTTTCAAGAAGAAAAATTTATTATTTTGTTACCTTTTATTTTGTTGATCCAACTCCATTAACAGGAACGGGGTTGTTTAAACGCAGCACCGTAGCCAAGCTTAAAGAACAGATGGGAGTCGGACATATTTTGGGAGGGTCTCCTGCCATGCCATAAAAATTTATTATGACAAGGAAAACACCTAATAGCCATAAATCAGATTCTTCTTGCCAAAAAAATCATACAGACAAGGCAAATATCTCATCTTGCCTTGCGCGAGCTACAGCCCCTCTTTACCTCAAGCCTATATAATAACAAACCTTTCGATGGTTCCGAGAGCACTAAGAGCCTCTTCAAATGAGACCAGTTGATCATTCTCGCCCGGTTACGGAACTAGTTTCGCCTTGGGTCCTTAAGAGAAAATTTCAGCCCGGTTTCCGAGATGAGAAAAGGGGGCGAGTTTTGACGCGTAATTAGATAAAACAGAGCAAAAATGGCAAAACAAAATTATAACTTTCGCGCCAATCATAGCTTAAACAACTCTTAGCTAATAGTTGTATCACTGCAGTTCAAATGGGATGCTTATGTTGTGGAAAATAGAGCAGGTAAACTAAGACAATGCCATCGGGCATGCGCTGTTACGAAGAATACATTCCCGTTTCATCCCGGTAACCGGGCTGAAGTGTTCATATGACAAAATTTTCCAGTCCGCTTAGCGAGATCCCGGTTGGGAAAACCGAGATCCCGGGAACCGAGCCAGCCCGCCCTCTCATATGAACACATCGAAAATTTTACATAGGATTCAAAGAGGTAATCTTGAAAACCGGGCCAGCCTGGTCAACCCGTCTCATATGAAGAGGCCCTAACTATAACTATACATTGAATGACCTACTATTATTGCCTTGAGCAGCAACGGTCTCGTGGCAGTGGCCTCTTTTGCATCTATCAGTGAGTTAAGGTAATTTCCTATAATGTTGGAAAACAAAGCGTTAGTTTATCATAACAGACTCGGAAAGTCAGCCAGAGCACAACGCAAAAATACAGTAAGAAAAATGTGCGAAGCATTTGCAAAACAAAAGGAAAGCAAGTAGTTGAAGACAAGCTTGACAAACGAATCAGTTAATAGGTGTTTTTTTATGTGAGAATTATTTTGAACAAGCGCAATGCCTGCTAAGGCAGAATACAGTCAAACTACTGCGTCTGTCGAAACGCTGCTAACCGACTACCACCCGTAAGTAACCACCCCTTGTAAGCTACCACGACCTCACGCTAGGTCAGTAGGCAGTTTAACATTTCCCATTGCTCTAAATCTCTTGCAAGTGACCGCTTGAAACATGTTGTGATCTTCTATCAGTAGAGAGCTTTAGATTCTAAGACGAGTACGACAACGAGTACGAGATTTCCTCAATACAAGTAGTACTCGCGCGTTAACCAGCGTCATTTTGGCGGGAAAACTTGATAGCCGTCGTCTCTCCACTACGAGTTTTAGCGAGAATGTCGAAGTGGCGGAAACAAGTTATCAAATGTTAGAAGTTTTATCATTTTGCGATCCGAGAGGGTGTAACCTCCTTCACTAATAGTAAGAGTGATAACTCTTCAAGTGAAAAAAGGTAAAATGAAGCTTTCCGGGGAGTCTATATTTTGAGAATACGCGAAAAAACTTCAAGTCAAATCTCGTACTCGTAGTCGTGCTTGTCCTTGAATCTAAAGCAGGGGCACCCAACGACAATTTTCGGAAAAATATCTGTTCGGAAGACGATTTGAGATCTAGACTTTTCGGAACATTTGTTGTAAAATTTCTTGCTTGCCTGCTACTCCTAGGATTTTCGAACATCTAAAAAATTGTAAAATTGCCCATTTTCAACGGATTTTTACCCTAAAAAGGTCACCTAAAATTTTCGGGAGCCTTTTTTCTGGCTGAAATTTTCGAACAGGTAAGTTTTGATCCCTATAATTTTCGGGTCACTAGACTTTCAGCTACGAAATCCGAACAGATGAAAAATTTATAGGGGATAAAAATATGCCCATATCCACTGTTTAAATACTAAAACACGTTTAACAATGCTATGTTCAAGTGGTTTTGAACTATATTCTCGTTGGGTACCCCTGCTAAAAGGTCTCTAGTACTAATACGGCAACGCACAATCTTTTTCAAAGCAACTGATATGTTTTGCTTCTTTTCTTTTTCATTACCAGGTTTTATATCGCATCCACGGTTCCTGTGAATACCATGCAAGCAGCAATACCTATCCGGGACACTTTCAGTAATACTGGAATTTCGTTGAAAAACAATATTACAGTGGAATCCCGTTAACGCGGTCATCAATGGGCCAAAACAATTAGGCCGTTTTAACGGGGTGGCCGTATTACCGGGGCAGGGTCAAATTTCATGACTAAGGACCGTATTGACATTAATACACCATACATCGCATTCGTACTTCTTGTACAACTGTGTTCTCTTTAATAAACTACAGGAATGTAGATATCGCGTACCGTGAAACTTTCCTTTAGCTTAAACTTTAGCTTACTAGGTCAATGCACTGTGAAATGTCACACTCATTTTAGTTTTGAAATTTCGGACGAATTGGCTGTACAAGTAGTCTGCTACACAGCCGTTTTTATCGTCGTCACGCAACGCTCCTCCCCACCAGTGGGGAGGAGCGTTGCGTGACGACACTAAAAACGGCTGTGTAGCAGACTACTCTACTAGCGGAGTGAAATTGTAAAAGGTTCTACCGTCTGGGGTTTTAAAATGTGTCCGTTGGCCGTATTAACGAGTAGGGTTTTTTTTTTACAAGAAAATGTATGGCCGTTTTGCCGGGCCAAAAGAAGTGGCTGTGGTTCCAGGCAGGGTTCCACTGCATTATCAAGATTATATAAACACCAAACAAATAACAGGTAAACTTTCGAGCGAAAACATGAAGATAACTTCTCATGTGGAAAGATCACGGTTGCTATAGCTACGTGATAAATCGCGCCTTTGACTTCAGACTTACAGGGCCAGTTACTTAAAACCGAGTTTTAAACACCATTTTCAGTTTGCCGGACGTTTTTACGCAACACCGTTTATCGTGAGCAGTTTCAATAGAGCATATAACTTGGACAAGAAAAGCATTTATCTTCTTAAAAGAACCCACCACCTAAACCGCGGCCTAAGTTGGGCTTCGTTTAAATCAACAGCCACCCACAAAGTTTGAACTCTGGATTTCTGATTTTTGACCTCAGACTCAATTCTGGCATGGTGCTGTGTACGTTCCTCTCGCAGTTATGTCTTGGTACGTTTTAGATTGTTGTCCAAAGTGGTGCCTACAACGTAGCTGAATTCACCTTTTAGTTAATTGAAAGACCGTAACACACGTTTACTTTGTTATTATAGGTTACCTTAACTCGCCATTTTAAACATGTTTTGCCTCTCGAACTGTGTAATGCCTGCAGCGCAGCTATGCAGGTTTAACCTGGATCATGAAAGGCTGGTATTTGAGATCTAAAATTCTGAGTCCGAAATCCGAACTCTGTAAGTCTGAAGTCTGAAGTCCTTCCAGATATACAGCTATTTCGAGAAAGGTTGTCGGAAAAAATGTGCACGCGACAATCCCGAAAGGTAATATGGGATATGATCAATACGCTGTTCCTGACGGTAGCTGTTGAATCTTTTATTGTTGCTTTCCTTTAGCATTCGCAAACATACGTCCATGGCCTCTCGTGCCATTCTTTCAAATCTCTTTGAAGAACAAAGAACTCAAAACCACCCACAATACCTCTCGGGATTGTCGCGTGCAAAGTTTTTCGATCCGACAACCTTGCTCGAAATAGCTGTATCAGAAGCAGGAATAACACAGTTTTCACTCGAGATATATATATACAAATCCTTACCCGAACAAAAGTATGCGATTGCTCTGTTGCTGTACAGTTCCGCTTTTAAATCTTCGTCATTACAGTTCACTTTAATTCCCTCAGTATAAAAGTAAACGGCGTTGCTGTAATCTCTCTTACTATATGCCTCATTACCTTCGTTATTGTAAACCTCTGCTATCGCTAAAAATCAAGAACATTGAATTATTTAATGTGTACTTTAGCAAAACTCGTTTAATCAAATCTTGCTCAATTGATTTACGCTTTTTGCTTGTCAATTCGCCTTAACCAGAAATTTTCCTTAACATGTGTCCTTGAAGACTTTTCCTTGGTATCGATTAAGCGTCATAGGGAATCGTTTATTTTGGGGGGGGGGAGGGGGGTGCGGGGGCGGAAAGTGGAGGCTGGTGAGATTTGATGCGTTGCTCATCGTGACCGCGTCTTCATTAGACATTGTTTGGGGGCGGCCGCCTCTTCTCTCTCAAAATATTTGAGATGTTCCCCCTCCCCGCCCCTTCTAAAAAAGAAAGGGTCGAAGAAAAAAAATTAAGCCAAGAGCCATAATGATTAAGCGTACAAAGCTGAACGTAAATCATAGCCTTGGGGGTCAATTTCAGCACTGTAGTAAGGGGTTAAAAATTAGTCCCATCGAGCGCTACAAAATCTCGAGATGCTCGAATGAAATTTGCTAAGTTCTGATTTAGTTCGAAGGACAACTAATAACAATTTTAACCTGTTCTATTAGTGTTTTAACAAATGTATCTTGCTCAGTAGTCATATGGAAATAAGCTAGTGTGGCAGAAGCCCTGAGTGCTGACATTCTCCGAGATTCTATGCAGAGACGGCGGAGGGGGAGGACCGGGCTGGCCAGGGAGAAAGCCCTACCACTTTTGTGCCTGGGTTGATTACAACTTTTTCAACGCTAATGTTGTCCACAAGAGTGAAGGCCAGGCTGGCCACTTTGGCGCAAGAAGTTTCGGCCATTTTTGGATTATATCCCTCGAGTTTGGCAAGGTCTGCTGGATTCTTTTCTCTAGCTGAGAAAGCTTCATTGGTTTCCATATCTGGGACTTTCCTGTTTCTATGGGAAAGAGTATTTATTTACCGTTGGAGTTCGAATTTCCTGAAAAAAGTTGCGTTGAAAAGGGAGCGATGGTGGCTAAGATGTCATCTCGTGCCTCCCACCTTGTGTAGTTCCAGAAAATATCCATACCCCTCCCCCGACGAAGGGCAACAGATATTCCGAGGGGAGAGGGGTCCAAAGGATGCAATTTCCGAGGGGGTGGGGGGTGGCTTCTTGAGGTTTTTCAACTAGCAGCTGCTCTGTTTTGGAAGCTATCAGTTATTTTACTGTTAACGGTCTTTTAAAACAAGAATAATTCTTTTCATCGATGATATTTCATTAAAGGTCGGCTGAATGTTTTCTTTTTAAGTGATAGATAGTGGTCATCAGCTCATAAATAAACTTCTGGTTATCCAGCTGTGACGATATCACAATGTATTGTGGTATACACCGCAATCAATGGTTGCGTTCTAAGCCTTCTTCTTATATGCTTTTAACTGAAAGGAAGCAATTGAAGTGTTTAGTTACAGATGGCATCATTTTGAGTCGTCTAAGGATTCAATCTACATGTTTCTCATTGTCTTACTGCTAATTATTAACTAAGAAAATTTAGATTATTAGACACTCTACTAACATGAATAAAAGGATTTTCTCTCTTTATTACAAAAACAATTACCTTTCGGATTACAGTATAGCGCAACAGCATTTTTTGATGTATAACTATTCCCTCCAGGGGGTGCCTAAACAAGTTGGAAAATAACGGAAATTCCAGGGGCCAGGGGTCTGACAAGTACCCAATGGAATGGAAATTCCAGGGGGTGAGGGGTCTAAAGGAAAAGTGCCCTCCTTGGGGGGGTGGGGGTATGGATATTAAATATCTGGAACTACCCATTGTATGGAGGGTGAATTTGAGCAAATTATCACGAAACTTCTTCTGAGTATTAAGGACAACAATTACTAACTGCAGAGTGAGTTTCATTGACTTTTATTTAGCATTTCCTACAAATTTTAGGATCGTATTTTTACCCCATACAAAGCACTGTCATTTTACTCGAACGGTACTGTGGTACTATCACAGAGCCTGGGTTACCTGTGGTAAATGTGCAAATCGGCAAAGAGATAACACTTGTAGTAAACAATGAACAAAAGACAACCATTTTCTAATTCTTTTATTAAGCCTTACATACGTACAGTTGTTTCAGAAAAAAATTCACCAGCGTTTGACAAATTGAACGGCTGGAATAAGAGCGATGAATTCTGAAACACCGTGAATTCATGATCACCGTTTTAATGAAGTGCTTTCGCCACCATCGTCGCGTCTTCGTTGCTTAAGCTCTCTGATAAACTGTCAACACATTGATATTCGTTTCATTTTCTAGGAATAACGAATATATCTGACTTGTTGGTAAGTCAAACTAAGTTCGGAAAGTTCATGATTTTTTGGGCCCATGCTGCTTATCGTCTCCCTGGTCGCATTGGTTTTGAACCTATCGTTTGATAATCGCAATAGCTGTATGCCGAGTAATAAGAAATATTAACTTTTTATTGCACTGGTACTTGTTTTAACCAAGCAAAAACAGGCATTTTTTTGTGGTTTTTTATGTTAAAGTAATTTTTCGATGGGTTTTTCGAACAGGCTATTTTTAAAATTGTGCAGTTTCAGTGTCGTAGAGGTTGTTCATTTATACCCTTTTGAACGTGTGCGGTTTTCTGTTTCCATCACTGAAAAGAAAGTCAGTGGTTTTCGGATTCTATCCTCTTCTATATCCTCTGTATCTATACAATGTTAAGCCTATTTTTCACCAGAGTAGTATAATAGGGATGTTGACTCCTTTTTTGTGCAGGAAAACTTTGACCAAGGAGTGAGGGGGAGAGGATGTAAGGGGGGAGGAGTAAGTAAATATTTGTGTTTCGTGCTTAAAATTTGATCTCATTAATATGCATGATTTGCGCACCAAGGAATCAGTTAACAGGAACTAAGGCCCCGTCCACAAGTATCCGGATATTTTTAAAACGGAGATTTTTTTTCTCCGTTTTCAAAAAATACGCGTCCACGCGTAGCGTATTCGAATCGTCTTCTTCCGTCAACACGAAAACGCTAATAAAACAAAGGACATACGATAGCATCCCTTATTGAGCATGCGTTATGCTATCATGTATTTTTAATGATGTATTTTTCATGCATGACATCATCGTCTTCGAAAACCTCCGTTTTCGTCCGTCCACACGTCACGAAGACAAAAAGCCGGCGTTTTCAAAAATCTCCACTCTGGATACATGTGGACGATAGGCCAAACCGGAGAAAAAATATCCTTTTTCAAACAAAAATGGATAGGTGTGGAAGGGACCTAATCTGTTCTCTGCAATAGACCTTTGTCACGTGGCGGCCATTTTGTCTTAGGAGATTTAAAAAGCTTTTTTTATGCCCGGTTAGCCTCGTAGAGAGAACGAGGCTAGCCGGGCATAAACAAAGCTTTTTAAATCTCTTAAGACAAAATGGCTGCTACGTGACAAAGGTCTATACGTTACGTCTCAGTGATTTTAATGTTACGAGCTTAGGGCTTATTCCTTGACAATAGGTCCTGGAAATCTGGCTGAAAAACTAAGAATTTGTTAGCTTGGTAACCACGTTAGTTTTTTGTGCTTTTGTCGACGCTTGCGTTGGGTTTCGTTGACTTCATACAAGACCCTCATGCTTGCATGTCAATTGCATGCCATTGCTACTGCAGTTGTGCCCAGCTGGGTCGCAGACAAAGAGAGAGATGTACTGGACTCTAGTGTGATAAATACACAGGGTTGTTGTTTTGCTTTTTGAACCTTTTTTGTTAAGTTTTTGCTGCCGTCGCCCTCAACAAAGCATGAAAAAATAACTCTGTACTAGCATCATTACCTTTCGGTGTATTTTTGGTTGCTCTGTTCTTGTTCGGACGACATCCGTAAGTTCCTTCGAAACTAGAGAAGGGACTGTTTACTAATTTTCCTCGATCCCATGATGTTTTATGAATTTTTGTTTTTTATAGATTTCGTTTCGTTTCGTTTCGTTTTTTTTTTTTTCAGCTTTTGTGATTTTGCGCTTTACAATAATCCGTGGTAAATAAATCCCTCATCGAAGGCCTTTTGATAAAACACGTCGATTGAGAATCTTTCTATGATTCCCTCTTAGTTAGATCTAATTATATATTCCTTCGCATACCTATTGTAGTTATATTAATACTTTTTACCCGTCATTTTGTTTATCAGCGGTTCTCACAAATTTCTCCTATTTTTGTTTTCACTGCAGTTTTTGGTTGTAGCCTATAGGAGTAAAATTGGCAAATATCTATTAAGCTTTAAAAAACTGCTTTCTTTTTCTCGAATTTTTATTTTGCTTTAAAGGCTCTCTTCTAATAATCTAATAAATTTTCAGCCGACTTATAAGAATTCTCACCTTTCAGAGTAGGTTCGTCAAAATCAAGGACTTTACCGTCATTCTCACTTGCTGTCTCGACTGTCTTAGCTTCGGGCTGTTCCATGAGCTTCAGTTAAAAAAAAACATATATGTCATAAACTTTCAATTATCATCATGTAGAGGTGTTTTTGTTGTTCACTTCATCTAACAGGCTTTCATAAGGTTTTAAATTTACAAAGCATCTTTTCCCGATTTTCATTACCCTGACAGATGTTTTATTAACCAAAATGATGACAGTTGCATCTAGTGGCTCCAAAACGCACGGTCCATAGTTTGTCGGCGAACCACTGGCGTTTCCCCAATTGGAAACCCTGACTGAGACAAACTCATCATCAGGCCTAGAGCAGACGATTCAAACGAGCTTTGTGTAGTAAAATAATATTCTCTCACCAAACAGAGCGTAGGGATTTCAATACCTTTGTAACCGGTTTATCGACAGTCCAAGAGTTTAGGGGCCCCATGGGGTTCTCCCTTTCTATCGTTTTTGCGCGTATGTATCTAAGTCTTCAATTCTTTTATTCAGCGGTCATAGCGAGGAAGGGGAGTGCGCGAGTGAAACTGTTTAAACTAAACAAAATTGGAAATCTTCAACAACAGACTTTTAACATATTTTAAATATATTAAACCAACAATTAAAACATAACTTTTTCCAAGAACTGATAAAGAGGATTAGTTATAGGCGGGAGATATTTGAGACACAGCTACTCAAACTCTTTTCGGAAGACCCAGTGATTTTTTTTACCTTTAAGCACCCGCCATTGCGATAAAATTTTTTTCATTTTCGCCAAACGCGTAAAACTACAATTAAAAAATTAGGCTCCCGCTCAGGTAACAAACAAGGGAATCGTACCTTATTTAAATGGCGTTCATACAAGCACCGCACTGTAAATTTTTGGACAGGCTTTTCGAGACCGGGTACAAAGTCGAGGCAAAAATCAAGAACCTGACTGTGTTTCACAATCAGAACGGACCGAAAAAAAGAAGTTAAATTAAAATAATTATTGTATTTTATTGCTGCGGAGCAGGAAAGAAATAAGCGCCTATAAAACGAGAAGGGGGAGGCTTCAAGCAACTGATGCTTCTTATTGGACCAAACAAACGAAAACGAATTAAAATGGTTTCAAAGGCTTTTTCCTCTTGTTCATTGATAAATGCTTTGTGGCCGCAGCCGCATAAATAAAGGCTAAAATCGTAACTAGTTGTGTCGGTCCATACACTAACTTATGGATCGCAAATTGAGCAATCGCAGAACTAGAAATGGTATAGCTCTGATCTGATAATATAGGTCATCAAGGAGATCAAGGAATCAATGGCAAAAGGTATTTTGCATAACATGTAATACATGGAACACTCATTCAGTCAAGGCAAAGGAGGTCGGGCTGTTGAAATCCCAATAAGCCTTAATTTCATAAGCCAGAGTTTCAACGGCTAGTTTGATTACATACTTTTCACTGCAAGAATCACATCTCTCGTTCGAATGAAATGTTTACCCAGTTCGTATTAGGAACTGAAAACTTGTTTAATTCTTAATGCGGAAAAACACATTTAACGTCAAAATGCATGATCAAAGACAAGTTTCTCGTTTCCAATAATTCATCTGGCATTCATTTTTCCGCGCGCACGTCTATGAAGACGGAAAATTAAGACGAAAATAAGAATGCAGGTGCATGTTGTTTTTCAGTGGTCTGTGCTACATGGGAAAAATGAAAACATGTAAACGCACCTCAATTTTTCTGAGTCCTTTGATCTTCTCGCGGTGAACTGAATAACAACAATAATACTTACTATTATTTATTTATTTATTTATTTATTTATTTATTTATTTATTCATTAATTTATATAGCGCAAAAAATTATAAAAATATTCTAAAGCGCTTTGTACAAAAATTACATATAAAAGACATTTTAAAAAACATTGTAAGATCAAAACAAATTGTTGCCTAGTTAAAACTAGAACTTCTTTTTCTTCTATTTAAAAACAGTAATATTTTGACTGAACCGTATCTCCAGATCAGGGAGGAAGTTCGCTCCAAATAAATTGCCCAGAATGGGAAAAGGCTCCATCACCAAGCTTTTTATGGTTAATAATGTAGTGATGAGAGCGAAAAAAAATAAAACCAGTCTCGATTGTTTATCTAGAGGGTACAAAATATCTTAGAGATGGGAAAATCAATCAATATAAAATTAAATCTCAGTAGACTAATGCTAGTCAAGCAATGTCGATTATTTAACCTACCTCAGTGTATTCTCAATGAAGAATGTCCTCAGATATTCCTTCCAGTATACTTATTTGATCTTGTTTGTCTTAGCCACACCTTGATATGACGATACGAAGGGGGTATCAACTGAATAAATAGCTAGCCTTTGGATATGGTCATGTGATCAAAAGTTCGTGATATAATTGGGTAATTTATTTTAGGAAAATTTGTATGACGACATCCTACCGAAAACAAAATGCAGAAAACTTGAAGAGTCATGTAATAAAAGGTACATGACGCAATGGGCTTATGTTATTCCAGAAAACAAAATGGGTGACCGGGAAATGAAATTCGTAATCATCTGTCTTCTCCTTTCGCAGACAAAACTGTAATGTACTTTCTTAAAACCTCTGGAAATACTACTGAACTAGCCAACGAAATCTGGCTCAGTTTAAGAATCACTGTGGCCCTTGTTTGAATTCAATTGAAAATAAAGAAAACACTTTCAAACTAAACAGCCAAAGGCATTTAGTGTAGAGATTAGAGCTTGTAACATCAGTTCGTAACTTAATGGGGCTGGAGCATCTTATTATTACTCATCTGATTAGATTTTGTTTGGCTAATGTCTCCGATGAAATCTTTAATGTCTTTAATGGCTTTGATATTATATTGGGATAGCAAACCTTTACTGGCTACAAAACATCCTGGTTTCACTTTTTAATGGGGAACCACATTCTATTCGTTGAACCAAAATAATCACCTTATTTTAATAATGAAACTGATTAAACTTGAATACACAGCTTTGTGACCTTTTTAGTTAGAAGTATTTTAAATATATGTACTATTGTATTATGTATTATGTATTATTATTATTATTATTATTATTATTATTATTATTGTTGTTGTTGGTGTTGTTGTTATTCAGATGATGGTTATTATTATCATTATAAGTCAACTCAAATCGTTTACAATTTGTTAATTTTATGTTTATACATTGTAACATATTTATAAATACATGCAACTGCTCACAAAACAACCCCGTAAGGGGATGTGAACAATGTTAAGAGTAGTGATTTGCTAATTCAAATTAAAAAGTGAATACGTTTAGTACTGCATTGTTTCGAAAGTGCAGGAGTTTAGTTCATTTTCAAATTAAATCTTAGGGGTACGATTATCGAGTTATGTTAGGTATGAGTGAAAGGGAATATAAATATAATCCCTTGATTACATGCCAAGAGCGATCGTAATCGATGGGACCTTGAGGCCAACCATTTCACTTTTGAGATGAGGGTTGGGTGATCTCAGAAATATATCATGCAAACCAACCCGTAACGAAAATGAAATTTTTCATCGAAGCAATATCACAGCTTTGACAGGGGAGGTAGACCTGGAAAAAAATTTTTGCCTAAACTATATCACCAGCCTTTGCCCTCACTCATCACAAATTTCAAAAATGGTCGGCCCCTTATGGCTTTATGGCTTACCGATTGTTCACGATGTTTTATGAACATTGTTGCTGTTTTGTTTTTTTGAAAAGAACTTTTCAGGTTACAAGTGACAATAGGCCTCTTACGGTTGGTTCATTAACATCATTAGGCGACTGAACGCGAAATTTCGCTTCGCTATAAGTTGACTTTGCACAGCGAATTCAAAATACACTGAGACCTTTCAAAGCAAAAAGCACAATTGCCGCAAAAGGGAAAAGTCTTGTGATCAAACAAATTCCAGTTCATCTTACTTTGTCGGGCACGACATGATAGATTTGTTTGAACCCTTTAGAACCGTGAGATTTCAAAGAAACTTACCTATATGGAAAACTAATTTCTTAAGACTTACAATTGAAAATAATATTTTCCAAACCTACATTCACCACTTTCTCTCCCTCAGACTCTTACAGTGCAAGGATCGGATATAGGCCTTTATCTCGTCTACCAAGCAAGTGGAATATTCACGGATATTTACAATCCTTAATTATGAAATCTTATTCGTGCTTCTTATTCTTGAACCATAAAAGCGGATCCGTTTTCTAGAATACGCCCCGTACCTCGACAGTTCGATGGTCAAACTATATTGAATAACCTTCTGAGACAAATTTACGGGCACATGAAGGTGTACTACACCGCAAGGAAAGTCGGGGACGCGTTGAAGAACTTGCTGGTCTGGTTTCTCATACCACAAGTAAGTCAACAAACTTGTCTAAAATTAAGGTGGTCGCTATTAACAGAATTGAAAAAATTTCCACCACTGCTGTATTAGATAACGATGAAAATTGTTTTGATCAGGCTTACAATGACATCCCAGATGTCATAGCAAAGAACTGACGCCATTAGCTATTTTACTTGCAGCCGTATTTCTCGACACTGGGAACTCTTCTTCCAAAATCGTCCGCGGGACCTCTTTTGTCCCTCCAACAGTCGCCTCGACGTTCGTGAAGTTCAAGAGAAACCTTGAAGAGAGTTATCGAGATATATCGAGATATTTGGGGATGACATTTTTATGGTAACAAATACGGTAGAAACTGGACAATGTTGATGTTCATCCGTTATGAAACTATAGAAAACGAGGCTTCAATCTTTTTAAAAACGTGTGTGAAAGATCAATGGAGATAGCTTTAGCCGATTGCTAGGCTTTGTAAACATTTTGGTCTGCTTAAACTGAAATAAGCGAATAATTCAGAAACCGCTAGATAGATTTTTTTAATTTGAAATTCTCGAGATTTAACGTCGTTTTATGTGGCCTTTGAGTCTCAAGACAAAGGGCTACAATTCGCTATTTTTTGTCGGAAAATTGAGAGCCCCCATTATTGTCTCCAAGTTACATATTATCGTGGACAACAATAGTTAACATTCCTGAATATTTCAAATGCATTCTTACTGCTGTTCACATGAAAATGAAACCACATGTGAAAATACAAGGTGTCCACCGCGACCTGAATTCAATGTATATATATATACATTTGGTTCGGCTTATGAAAAGTTCGGTTTCTGAACCAGGCTTAATACGAGGTTGGTACTTTCTCAAATCTTCTGGAAATGCTATCCTTTCCTGCCTTTAAGAATCAATGTCGCCCTTGTTCGAACACAATTTGCAGACCAATAAAACACTTTGAAACTGGACAAAAGCATTAAGTAACTGAAAACATCCGCACGCGGCGAATCAAAAAAAATTCATGCAATTCAACATCTCCCCACCCTTTTTCCTCCTCGCTTTTCTCTGCCTCGTCCCCAGTCGATCGCGATCACTTTTTGCGGGATATTTGAATTCATTAAAGAAAGTGGGACGGAGGGAGTGATGGGAAGGGGAAAAAAGCGATTATAGTAGTGGGCTTGGCAAAGAATTCTTGCCCAAACTACATCCCCAAACCATCTCACCACACCCCTTCGCCAAGTTATGGCAAAGGGGTCGGACCCTGAAAAACCGTAGCTCTTTTGATTCACGATACTCTTCGGTACAGGCTATGATATATCTAGGGTCAATATTTGTCTTTAGGTAAGACCTAAACGAAAAATCGGGCCGATTTTTTTCGTTCGCCGTAAGCTTAACAGTTTCCTTTTATCGAGCTCTTAATCAGCTTTTACATTAATATATCACATTTCTTTATGAGACGCTTTCCTTAACTACAAACTGCGGTGGATAAACAATCCATCAAAGAAGCTTTGTTTGAATAACAGTAAGACTTTTATTGTTATTTTGTGGTAGTATTGGAAGAACCTAAATCAGACCTAGATCATGAGACTGTAATGGTCCTGGAGCATAACCAAATGCGTGACCCAAGCTAAGAGCAAAGCTTTGAAATTTATTTTTCAATTTTTTTTGTCGCATGTCAAACAAAAGAAACTTCAAGATTTTTACTGGCTGGAGCAACTCCACTTGTTGCCTCTAAACTGGTTTACTTATCGCCGAGACAAAAGCAAGCTACATATCTTACACTCCCTTCCCCTCCCTTGCAGAGTATTCCTTCCCCCTCCCCGTGAGACTGTACGGACATGCGGGCGTAAGCTGACTTCAAATTCTAGCAGTAATTCTCAAGAAGCTTGTCACTGGTTGAACTGCCGTGTGATGTTCTGCTTCGGCTTAACTCCCTTAGCCGTCGCCTTCCTTTTCCCTCACAGCAATTAAGTTTCTTTGGCAGGATTTTTCGTGGTTTTCTGTGAACAAAGTAAAAGCTCAATGACGACCAGCATCTAGTTTACTCCTAAGAAATTTACAATATTATAAAGGTCTTAGGGCCCGATTACATGAGCAAGATTGAATGGACCGGTTCGCGTGGCTGGCTTTTAGTGCTCGCCCTGCCGTAAACATGAAAAGATGGTACAAATAACAAAGCAAATACAAAAGGAGGTACGCATGGACAAAATTGGAAAAGACTGAAACAGATTGCAATTGTAAATATTTAAAACTTGTTGCCCTAAGTCAGCCTAACAGTTTTCCTTGTTGTTTGTAAAGTTCCATATAATGCTTAGCAGACAATTGTGTGACTCGAAGTTGTGATTTTGTCATTCAAAGTCATTTCGAATACGGACTACCCTGCGAGCAGAGTCTTCTTCGATCTTCCTAGGAAGATCTAAGAAGACCCTGCTCGCAGGGTAAATACGGACGAGTAATTGGCATTAACAGAAGCATATAACCCCGTTCGGGGTTATATGCTTCTGGCATTAATCATAGGGAGATTACGATATGACAACGGCGACGTACATGAAAACTTTACTGAAAAATGGACTTGGTACCTTTAAAACTTTATCGCGATTATCCCAAGTCGCCCCGCTTTTACAAAAAGACCAGAAAAATCACTACAAAACACATAAGTAATAGGCCTTTCACGTTTGTCACACACAAACGTTTTGCCGTCCTCTTCTTTCTGCCGTCCTGTTGCGTAAACTCACTAGTTTCGTAAGGACGTCCCTAATAAAATGAACTATTGACAGCCGTGATACAGCCCCTTTGAACGAGACAAAAATAAACTTTGTGATTGTATAACACCGATGAAACCCGCGCGGTTAGCTGGGATCCCGACATTGTGATGACGGGATCCCGTTTAACCTGGCTGGAAATTTTCCACATAATGACGCTTAAGGCCAGCAAAAGGACAACTGGCAACACAACGCTCGACGTTTTTGAGTATTTGGTTGTCTATTTGCCTAAGTTTTAGCTTGTAATGTCATAATGACTTTATGTAATTATGTTAATCAGTTCAGTTTGAGCTTATTTTCTTGATTTTTCCCCTAGACGACCACCATATTGTCGTGCACTAAGGGTGGTTGCTTACGCGAAGAGTGTTGACGGTATTTTTCTTCGGATTTCATATTAAAAGGGGATATTACAAAGGAACTGTGACGTCACAAAAATTTAAATTTGTGAAATTATGGGATTTGTTGGCATACCCAGAAATAACAAGGTGAAAAAGACGTCTGTCCAACAATCAGACTGTTGGTGAAAATTGGTGAGGAGGTTACAGGCACAGTTATGCTCCGATACGATGACTCCATACAAATCCTTTGAGAATTGGCTTGGATCGTGGATCGGATCGCAAACCTTACGAACCAATCAAATTTTACAAGGATTTTAACAGTCATCAGAACATAATGGTGCTAATATCTCCCCACCAATTTGCACCAACAGGCTCAATTTTAGTAAGTGCATATTTTCCATCTTTTTTTATCTGCACTGAAAATTAAAAAGATCTGTTTCAGCCCCAAAGTGTCTCTTCAGCCCTAAAGGCCAAAGTCTGATTCAGCCGTTCTTGAAGCCATTTGAGCACAATTTTGGCCAAAAAAGCTCAATCAAAAGGCTACTCCAGCCAACGGTAGGGCCCATTTCAGCCTTGGGACCAAATCAGCCCTAGCTTATTGGACTGTATTGGCCCTGATTTAAGGGAGCCAAATTAGACTCAAAAATAGGACTGTATTTTACTCACCGGAACTGCCCTATTTTTAGGGCTAAAAGATCTTTCTGATTTAGAGTGTGGGTATGCTAACCTATCCCATAATTTTACAAATTTAGTTTTCGTGACGTCATTACTTCTCTTCTCTATAACTATTCTTGCATCAAACGTTTCTTGAAATTAAGTAACCCTTTTTGTTGGTAAATTACCTGGTACTGAGCTCTGCGGAGATTTGCTCTAAGGTTCTGTTTTTCGTCTCAGGGACGTATTTGTAAATGAAAATAACAGCCAGTACACATATTACTGAATAGAAAATAAAGGTCCACGAAGTTCCAAAAGTGCCTGAAGAAAACAAACAAAACACGGTCAATCTAGCGACTCACCACTTTAGAGACGAGAGGAAAGATGGACCGAATAACTTTCGCAAAGACTTCTGGGACTGTTACGAGGGACAAAGGAACAGATTGGCCAATAGCTGAACGGCGCATGCCCAGTGACGCTCCCAGAAACAATTTCGAGACTCATATCGGCTACAGTTGCTTTCTCGTCTCTAAAGTGGCAAATGAGCCTCAACAAGAAGTTAGTTTCGGTTTATTGCGGGACATGTCATCATCGAAAAGGTACTTACTGAGCATGTCCAAAAATGTAAGGGACACCATAAGGTTTGTTCCCCAGTTGAGTATGGTGGCGATGGAGAAGGACCTGCCTTTGATGCCAGCTGGAAAAATTTCACTTAACAGAAGCCAAGATACTGTAAAACAACATAATATTATTGGCTATTTAAAGGTTGCCCGTCATTCTGGTTCGGTGTTGTTTATAACTGGATACATGAGACTGTTTTGGGGACGCCATCGCTTTGTTTATTGGCTACCGTAAATGATCTAATAAACACCCTAGGTGTCTATTTAATTTAAGACGCCCAAGCGGGGGCGTTTAAAAGATAGGAGGCGTTCAAAAGAGAGAGGTGTTTCTTCTAATAACTGTAACAAACCCTACAAAAATAATATATGCTTTTGGCAAGAGAGAATGATCTGTGATTATATCGTTACAGTTTATAGACAGCAGACTAGTATCTAGTCCATCCATTGATAAGCCAAGGCTGTTTGGAGAGATCCACATCGTTTTTCTAAAGCTCAACTTCGATGTCAGAATCCTTACTTTGAATCTGACAATGGACAAGGTGCAAACCGCAAACAAGAAACTGAATAAATTGAATGATGTCGCTCTATTTCGCTATTTCCTTTCTGGAGCAATTGTCATGGAGGGCGTTTGTTAGAGAGGGCGTCTAATACAAACGTTTATTAGACAAGAGAGAGAAGGCGTCTATTAAATAATTTACGGTATTTACGGTCTAAAATGAAACTGGATCAAATTCCGTCCTCCAAAACAGTCCCATAGTACAATTCGGCACCACAACGACGCAGTCTCTCCGCTACCTAAACCTGGCCAATAGTTCAGTTTCGAATTAAAAATCATCGCTGAATACAAACATGAACGACAAATTCATACAGGGTTAGCCTCGACGTAAAGTAAAATATTCAAAAATTCCGGCAAGTAAGTGTTTGAAATTTGAAAATACACATAGACAGAGTAATAAGGAGGTCTTTTTCCTCGTTGGAAAATATATTTACTTCAGATGGTGGCTAAGCCTATAAAATATGCGTCTTCACTTCTTTTTTTCAGTGGTCATAGCGAACTCGAAACTGGACTATTGCCACCATTAGCTCCTTCCTACGATAAACACTCTTTAGAAACTGAAATAAGGGTATCGCCAAGCGGCGTCATTTTAAACTCCGATGAAAGAGACACACCTTTCAATTAAATACGGATATTTAACAATTATTCCTCGAGCCCGAATGGGCTCTGAGTCAATAGCCCATGAGGCCGAAGGCCGAATGGGCTATTGACTCAGAGGCTATGAGGATGAGAGGAATAATTGTTTTAGTAAAATCCAACTAGTTGGTCAAAAATATCGAGTTAAAACAACTTTAGCTAGGTAAACCTAGACTTAAAGCCATTGTTTTGATTTTAAAAGCCGGCGCTTTTCGCTACTAGTGGGCTATAACATATAGCCTAGTAGTAGCTCAACCAATCAGAACGCAGCATTGATAATAGACCATTAGTTGGATTTTACTAAAAAATAATAGACAGTGGACATAAACCTTAAAATTGGAAAATTAAATGTCAAAAGAGGAGCACGTAAAACGGTGTTTAAAATATCAACCATGGTGTCAGACCGTATATAAGGCGGTTTTCTGTTTCTCGTACATCTGACGGTGTTCACCGATATGTTGGGAAAATCGGTCCTAAGTTATAATTTCAGGAACCCGACATCTGGACACACCACAGTATTTAGAAAATAATGGATTTAAACTATGGTGGAGTAGGTGCCTTGTGTAATAAACTGAATAAAGAAGGACTTGACTTGGTTCGAGGTAGTTAACGTTAGAGTTAACGTTAGAGCGTTAGCGCGTTAGAGGTTCTTACACCCTGCGAGCAGAGCCTCCTCTTTCTAGACTACGAGTAGTACCCCATTTTTCCTCAGGGATAGTAGAGCGAGCGAAACGAGAGGGCGCGTAAAAATCACCCCACGCGAGAAAGGCGAGGCGCGGCATTTTTCTCTCTCCCCACCGCGTCTCGCCTTTCTCGCCTGGGGTGATTTTCACGCGTGCTCGCGTTTCGCTCGCTCTACTATCCCTGAGGGAGAATAGGGACTACTCGTAGTCTACCTTTTGTCGCGAAAGGAGAAAAGGAAGGTCTGCCTGAATCGCATTAAGCCTTTGAAATCGCCGCAGCCCTAACTTCTAGATTTGTCAATCTTGTTTTCTTTCGCCAAACCGGTTTTTTTGTTTTACTGCAAGCATCAGTTTATCGATAAGCCAATGGTCATAACAGAGCCCTCTATAGCAAGCACATGGTTATTTGGCCTGTCCTATCAACATGTCGCACATGCTCAAAAAAGTTTTTACTCAATTCATGCAGCGTCTTTCCCTGAAAAAAATCGAGCAAGAGACAGAAAAGCTCTGCCGGCAGGGTGAAGTTCTTGTTATCCTGAAATAATTGAATAGCAATATTACGGGGGTAAACTTTCCTTTGTTCGGGGTGGTATAAGAGGGTACAGATATCAAGGTTTTGAGCCATCTTTCCATTGTGTTCCAATTTTCCGGTACTGAATTTCATTTTCTAAACCTGGTTTAATTTTAATTAAATGTTAAAACATGCTTACTTGGTGCGAATGTGACATTAGGGGGCTTAAGAAAAGATACGATGATGATAACGGCAACGAGAACTTAAGCGTGCATCACCCTTTTTTGTACTTTTTTAGGCCGTTTTTTTAACGACCACGACGTGATACTGCCTAATTTAACGTTTTGTGGAGGACGTGAACACGTGAGATAACGATTTTCATTTTCTTATTTTTTTTAAAGTTAGATACAGCCTTTAGAATTCAACTCCAAAAAAAATCACAAATGTTTGACAAATTAAACGACATGGAATAAGAGCGACGAATTTTGAAACAGCGTAAATTCACTTTTCAGGGGAAGTTTTCGCCAGCGTCGTGCTCGTCGTTGCTTAAGCTCCCCATTAGCACATCAAAACCAGCCGCAATTTTCCACAATAATATCAGTGACAGATCATTCATTTCAGTGAACAAGCCTACCTGGACCAAAACTAAACGAGTAGGCCGCGACAAACAGAACAAGAGCACTGAGTGTTAAATACCGCAGACCTTTGCTAGCTAACATTGGTTTGGATACAGTCGTGTCGAGCACAGACGAAGTAAAGTTTGTCGGAGAGTAAAATGTTGAAGAATTTGTTAAAATGGTCGACATAGCTGCAGTAGAAGTGGTGGGTGCCATAGTAGATTGGGAATGTATCCGTGAAGATGGCAGTGTAGTTGAATTATAATAGCATTTTCTTTGGGGCTCTCCGAGCGACGTGTAGTGAGCAATGATGCCCAGTGTTAGTATGCTGACGGTCATGATTGAAACACCTATGAGCAGGAAACGGCGGCGACCTGCAAAAAGAGAAAACAAAGACTAAAAAAGTCGTCTCTAAAATTTGTTGGCCAAAACCATTGACAAAAAGTGACAAGAAAAGCATACGCACCGCCTTTATCTACACTGCTGAGAGAAATAATTGTCGCAAAGAGCTGTAAGAAAGAAGACAGCAAAAATTACTATTTTGGCAGATATGGTAAGGCATGGACCTCACTCACAATCAGTCACATGTTCACATGTAGCCATTCACACGAACAGTCGAAGCCAACAGTAAACCAATTAGAACACAGCGATTCACGCGGGAAAAATGAAGCGTGTGATTCGAGTAAACCGCGGGAAACCGGTGACAGGCAGAGGAGAACATAACTTTTCCTCGATTGAAGTTTTATTTTCTCTTTTCTTGGGGGGGGGGGGGGGTGGGGGGGGGCGGTTAAATGAATGACGATGAGCTTGAAATAACGGAATATGAAATTTAAACCAAGGATTAAGTTAAACAACGACATCACCACTCAGTCTAAACAGAATCATTCTGTTTAGACTGAAAAGCAGCTACTTGGTTGAAATACATAACAACAGACACTGTAGCAGCCATGGGACCCTGTATATCAGCAAATGTTTAACATTTCATTGTTTTCTTTTCTATTGCCATTACAACACGACACTTGCACGTTACATGCTATTCCACGCACAGTAATAAGGAATTGTTAGTTGACTTTCATACCTTAGCAAGACCTATACCTAAGCTGGCGAGTGTAGCTTTCTCACCACTTTGAAACCCAAGCGCTTGAAAGATGGTAGAAGCATAGTACACAATGGTTGGTTGCCCTGTGAACTAAGAAGAATCAATGAGCCGTAAGTACCACTGACAAATCTTTGACCGCAGCTGCACTGTGAACTGATCATGAAAAAGTTCAGCGGTTATCGCTATAACGCGCGAAGTCCCTTTCCTTTTCGTGCAAAAAAGAAATCACCTCCAATTACAATTCACCGGTCATAAACTACAGGAGGATTATTCAGTTGGGTGAACAAGCAATAGTTAGGACTGGTCGACGGTATATGAAGGCAGCCAGCAGTAGCTAATCTTTGAGAAAATTGTCTACCCAAACAATCCCAGAAATGTTTTCGGGACAGACAAAATCCCTTAGCTCACATCTCTCTCGTAAGGCCTGGGTCACAGTGCGTATTCGACTTTCTTTTACCCCCCGCCCCCTCCTACATCTTCCAGGTTGTCAGAGCAGGTGATCATTTAAAGCAAATGAGCAACAATGGTAAAGCAACTTTAACTTTTCCTCCAGTTAGATCATTAATGACCAAGGCAACTCGTGTAATGTCAGCGTCCTTGATTTGAGGCAAAGCATACTGAAGAATAAAGAATTTGCGAAAAGATTACAGTGTACATCGCCGAAAGCGATTTATTCGCTGAAATAAAGAGAACTAATAAAGAAAGTGATCTATGAAAAGAGAATGGGGGTAAAAGTCCGTTTAAGACAGCGAACTACAGGCAAAGTTAAAGTTACTGCTACCACTTCTGTACATTTTCAGGACAACATTTCGAACGCCCCTAAAAAGCTAAAGTTTATAACAAATAAACCAATATTTTACTTTCCATTCATACCTGTTGTAGAAATACTACTCCACAACCAATGAACATTCTACTTCTCATGTTATCCAAACGGCTTATAAGGTCTGTGAATTTATATCGCTAGGAAAAAAATACAATCAAACATCAGCAATTCTACTCATAAGCCTTGAACTCCCAGGTCCGTATTGCAGCTTTCATGAATTTAAAACACGGATACTTTTTATTAAACATTAGAAAAATAATTGAACTGTTTTTCATTTTTCAAAGGCTGTTTTTCTTAACATAATAATATCTTTTTTGGTAAAATTTATGTCCCATACATAACAGTGGGTTTTTTTTATAAGAATATTGTTATTCCTGCCCAGGCTAAATATTCTTATTTTTCTTCTGTAGTTCTTAGCCTGAAAACATCCTTATATTATTCCTCAATTATATTTGAAAAAGAAAAAAACTATCATATACTTTTTGCTGTTTGTTCATTTCTACTGTGCTGTATACTATAGATCTGTATTTCATGTACCGTTCATAGAACTGTCATTAGCAATAATTTTGTGCGGTCAAGTTAAAAACATATTTTTTCACATTTTCAACACTCAAAATAATATCCTTTCCGAAATCTCAGCCACGAGCTTATTCTTAAAACATTCTTAAAATTTCACAAATTTCAGCCCCGATATTCTTATCAAATAATTATATTCTCATATTGGAAATGTGGAGCGTTGCGGTGTTTGGAGTGATTGTGAAATATTGTAGCAAGTGTTTTGTGGGTGACCGGGGGAGCCCGCAATCCTAGGGCGCATTCTATTCAACCAAAAAGTCCGGTTTAAATGTTCGGTAACTTCCGATAGTGAATGGAACAGCATTTTCCAAAATTTCCCAAAAAGAGGACAACCTCGCAAGGTATACCCAAATTTTCATAAACTTTTTCCCGGAAGTTTTCTTTCCATTCAACTTTTGCCGCGGAATTTCTTGAATTTTCGGTTGAATGGTTCGTATTAGGGGTGGACCATTTGATTTTTGATGGGGGGTTGTGCAAATCCCAAAAAAAATATCGAGCATATGTTTCTGGATAAAAAAAAAAGGTCTTGCAGAATTCTTAAGAAGGAAAAAAAAATCGAGCAGCCTTATAAACCTGGGCGTGGCAAAGGATTTTGCGTGATGCGTGACGGCCCCAAAAGTAGCTGTGAGTCACATGATACAGGACTGGGCATGACTGGGTTGACAGGCCTACACGACTCCCCAGCGCGTGTTTAAAATAGCCTTTTTATAGTTTGGCTCTCACGAGTATGTCTTTGAGCGACTGCCCTCTTTTATAAGATACGAGGGGCGGTTTTTTGTAGATTTCGCTCAGTAATGGTTGTTGTTCTATTAAATGCCAGTTTTTCATGAGAATTTGCTTTAGGTTTGGCACTGATGGTTGGTATTGTGTGACAAAAGGCAAGATTCGTTGGTTTGTCTTTGGTTTCTTTTGAAGGGCTAGTTTCCTGTCTTTGAAGTTCACCTCTGAGAGGGTTGTGTTAATAAGATCCCCTGGGTAACCCCTCTGTAGCAGATGCGCTTTGAAATTTGTAATTTTCTCTTCGAATATTAGTTTGGAAGAGTTTGTTCTGAGGAGACGGAGGGCTTCCCCTTTAATGAAGCCTTTTTTAACTCCTTGCGGGTGACAGGAAGCAAAATGGGAATACTGAAATGTCTCAGTTGGTTTGAGATGAGTACGCACATCAAGGATTGCGTCTCTTTCGAATCTTTCCCCTTTGTAGATGTAGGTGTCCAGGAATGTTGTTTCCTTATCGGAAATTTCAGCCGTAAATTTGATCGTAGGGTGATGATTGTTTGCTTGTTCAATGAAATGTTCTATTCTGTCTCTGTTTGTAGTCCAGAGCGAGAAGATGTCGTCTATGTAACGTTTCCAAACGAGCGGTTTAAAAAGGCTTTGGCTAAGGATTTCCGTCTCTATCTTGTTCATGAATATATTAGAAAAGGCGACTGCCATTTTCGTGCACATGGCCGTACCATGTGTTTGAAGGTAGTTTTTTCCATTAAACTGGAAAGAATTTTCTTGGAGAATTAGCCTGAGCGCTCGTTTTAGTAGTTGTGTAGGGATAGGAGGTTCGTTTCTATAGAATATTTCGTATGCTCTGCATACCGTGTCTATTCCCTCCTCTTGCGGTATATTTGTATACAAGCTCGTAACGTCCATTGAAACAAGTATGACGTCCGCTGGGACTTTCGTGTTTTCTATGAAATTGACGAAGTCGGTAGTATCTTTAAGATACGACTTTTGTTGTTGTGCTATCGGCTGAAGGAGTTTGTCGACAGATGATGATAATTTCTCCGTTTTTTAAACTATAGATAACTCCAAATACTAAATGCGTATATTGAGAAGCCAGATTACTGTGCAATTTCCCCTTCTTTGAAGTCCCTCTCTCTTGCTTTGAAAGCAAAAAACAGGATTCAAATAAGATGGAATTTCCAGCTCGCCCTTTGGACAAGTTGGAACCATTACACGCAAGTTTGAAAGCTTTTCTCAGTAGTATTACGTAATTAGAAAGAAAAAAACGTTCACTTGTTCAGTGGGCAAGTGATCTGTTGGGAAAGTACAGAGAGTGATGCATATAACATCCACTAGCCTGACAAGGAAATCAACTAGCCGCAGGTTAGTGGAGATGTGTTTCTTTGTACACTGAATAAAGATGAAACTCTTGAAAGAAAGATGTAAACTTCAAAATGCATTGCGTGTAAAGGTGGTTTTTAATAGCCTAAAGGGTGAATTTTGAGTGGCTGGTGATGGTCAAGTTATTAAACTTCAAAATTTGTGTTTTAAATTTCCATTAAAAAAAATATCATGCAAGGACAGGGAGATTAAAAAAAAAATCCTGCAGGGCTGGAGCAATAAAAAAAAATATCTAGCAGTCTAAAAATCCTGCAACCCCCCCATCAAAAATCAAATGGTCCACCCCTTACGGAAATTAACAGGTTTCCAGAATTTATGGAAACTTTTCCGGAAAATTCCGGACCATTTGCCACTGTTTCCAAATTTTCGAAAGTTTTAGTTGAATGGAAAGCGCCCCTAATCTCCAGGTTGCTATTACATGTGCGGCACGTATTTAGTCAGCAATCACGCACATTTCGACCTTTATGACCACTCGTAATCTGGTCACGCGCGTTTGACCTTCTCTCACGCAAAGCACAGCGCTGTAGCAAGAGCCTTTACATCGATCTCGTCTGCACTCTGTAACCTTTGGTTATTACTAGCAAGTAAAGCACTTACATATTCCACATTGAGCCCAGATTTGATTTTTGTCAGCTCCTCGTACGGATCATCTGACCAGCGAAGCTTCTGAATCATTCTACACGCCTTGAAGTCAACAAAACCAACAGATTAAACTCTTGTATTAATCTCTTCTGTACACTGGTGCTACAGATTATCATTATTTTTTTTATTGTTACAAAAATAATATTAGCACCTTTTCATCTTGTCCGTTCACTATAAGCCACCTGGGACTGTGAGGTAAAAAGAACATGCCGACACCTTGAATGAGGGCTGGCACACCTGACAGGCCAAACATGTAGCGCCTACATTGTACAAAAAATAACACAATAAAAATGTCGAGCATATCGTTGGTCGTTCCAGAAAATATTCATGCAGCAGTCTCCATGGAGACAATATTGAACTTACTCAACAGGACGGGAGAGGTAAAAAGACGGCAAACCCTGTGTGACAAGCGTGACAATAATTTTGTTTGAAAAAAAATTCGGCGGAACTTCACCCTCTGTTAAACAGATATTTAGGCCAGAAAACATTAATGTTAAGCGAAGACCACGACAAAACACGCAAATTGTAACCCTGTCACGTTTGTCACACACAAGCGTTTTGCCGTATTCTTCTTCCTACCGTCCTGTTGAGTAAACTCAATATTTTTGTTTTGAGTCCCCCACACCTTTTGAAATACCAGTTTAGCTTCAAACTTCTAGCTGTTAGCCCTTTCCCTACTACCCGTGGGAATTTCCAATAACCCTCCATGTGGCAAGAGCCCCCTGGGCTTAGAAAGTTTTTGAACCACACATTGGCGGCCCAAAATGACAAAAGTTAGATAATTTCATGGACTTTCTGGTAACAATGGTTACTGAGGCCAGCATTCTGACCCTTTCGCCATGAATCAAGTTGTTAGAATTTAGGGTACAGTATTCATGCCGACTTACCAACCAGATGGCAAATCAATGAACCACACATTGACTGAGTAGGCCAGAAGGATTCCAAGGCAGATTCCCACTTCATTGAAGGAAACTAAAAGGCCCCTTTTATTCTGTAAAAATGCAGGGTGAACAAATCAACGTTTAAAAACTGTTCTTTCCCTAAAGACTATTCATGACTAGCCTGTCCTAAGCTCTAAATTATCAGTGCTACAAATAATGATTTTGCTTTTAAGAAAGGACAACACAGGTCGTCATTTTAGTTGGGCAAACCAGAAAAAATGTTGGACATACATTAGCTGGACCTTAGGTTAAACAGCCACAAGAATGTCACAAAAGCACTTGTTTTACCTTATTGCATGAAATTTTGGCGACACTTAAATTTAGCAAATTTAGAAAAATCGTCCCAAACATCGTGTCGCTAAATTAAAGTGAGAACGATTATGAAATTCCTCAGCCAATATTTTGGTCAGTTTCACGCACTACCTTAAATATGAGTGGGGACAGCATAAAGATATGACATAACAGTTGCAGTTTCGTTTGTTTCGTTCAAAATTAAGTTTCAGAACGTCGTGTGATTTTGATTTAAATGAGGCTATTGACGTTTACGATTTTATCACATAAATGTTCTATTGTCGTCGTAAAAGTTTTGAACACCTTAATTCGCCATAGTTTCAGTTCGTGAAATTGTGAAAATTAAGTGACTTGTGTTCCAACATTTACGAAAAATCACTAAATTAAAGTGCCGCTAAATAAGGATCTTCAAAATTGCTAAATTAACGTGTCGCCAAAATTTCATGTAATAAGGTAATAAGCAAAACTAAGCTTTTCTACAACATGAAAATTCCAAATTCAGCTTTTATGGAGGACATAAAGAAGATAAACAAGCAAGATAAAGTTTTTTCAGTGCCTGTTACTCAAGCTATTCATTTCACCACACAGTCACATAGTAAAAAACAAGGCTGTGCACCAAGAAAAAACTGTTAGGAGCCTAAAAGCTCTGAATCTTCACAAAGTCACACAAAAACCTTACTTGATTTGCATTTCATTAAGGTACAAGTACTTATGTTTCTTAGGGTTTTTTTTACAGAGACAAAATAAAGGGTACATTCCATTGATCGGATTCCGGAATAAGAATACGCAACGGTGTTCTTGCAGATCTCTAGTACGGTGATTTTGGGGCCACTTGAACGCTACATACATTAGGGCCGGGTTGTTCGAAGCTGGGTTAAGATAACCCAGGGTTAGTGAGAAATTTGAACTCAGAAACTCAGATATGAGAGCTTAAAAAACAAATTCAGTTTAATTCTCTTTACCTACAATTTGATGATTGGATACTCTAAAAAGAATAGAGAAAATCATCCGAGAGAGTGCTTTTGATGAAAAGAAAAAGAAGCCCGGGTTAAAATTTAATCCTGGGTTAGCGCTAACCGGCTTTCGAACAACTGGGCCTAGGATATTTTATTTCAAGCAGATTTCTAGCTATTTCAAAGCAATGACTGCCAAAATGAGTGATTTTTAAGGTTTATTCCTCATAATCTCATTCCGGAATAAAGGCAATCAAACACGCCCAAAGAGCCATAAACATAGGCAAGCTGGGTAGCTGAGGTCTCATTAAAGTAGATATTCATATTAATACAAAGTTAACGTAAAATAAGGAATGATATTCTGGGGGGTTGAAGGCATAATAACTGTACTCACTGCAGGTGCTATCTCAGAGATGTAGATACATTCAGCAATGGCTGACAACGAGACACCAAATCCAACAATGAAACGACCTACAAACTGTAAAATTGTTACCATAAGTGATTTAGTCAGGGTTGAGTGTCACCAAGGGCCAGGGGAAGGGAATTTCGCCCGGGTATTATGAGCATATCGGCAGCTACTTTTACAGAAAACAAAGGGAAATAGAACCAAAAGCAGACAGACTTGCATCTATATCTGTCATGGGTATGGAAGGGAAAGCAAAGGAGTGTCTAATGTGTTCATCTAATAATAATAATAATAATAATAATAAATTTTAAGCAGACTTTTAAAGACTCACAAGTACTGCAAATGAAGGTGCCAATGCTAAGATTATTGCTCCAACAAGAAACAAAACAGAATTAATGATGATTGCCATACGTCTTCCCACATAATCCACAATAAATCCTAAGAAAACAAAATAATGATTTGTAGTGAATACTATAAAGGGAAAAGTAAAGAAAAGTTTCAAAAATTAATTTGCCTTCTGCACTCAATTGCCAATCCACCTACTTTTGCATCCTAGCTCTGTTTACTTTAAAACCTAATGAGAACCCTGAGTAAATTACAAAATGAGAGAGATACAGTGGAAGCTCTTGTAAGTGGACACCTTCGGGACGTGAAAAGGTTTCCTCACTGGGGCTGGTCACTTACGAGAAAGTAAAATACCGAGTTTGTATGGGAGTTGAGACAAACAGGGTTTTGTGAAGGTGGCTGTTAGTAGAGCTATAATGATATCCATCTACAGGAGTTTCAATAAGCACCGACAACAGACGAAAGGGGTCGGCTACATTGCTCAGAGAAGTTGGCTACTTTTTTCCCTCTAAGAACAAGCAACTAGCTTGAATAATGCCATGGACAAAAATAGAATTTTTTCACGTAAAAATGTACGTAACTTAATAATTATCATTTGTTCATTGCTTGTGGGAGTTAATTGCGTGGCTAATAAATCAAAATTTGACTTAAAGCCAAATCTTCTTGAATGGAAGACTTGCTCTTTTATACTCAGTTTATTCCCCTGAATGCTGGAAATCTGAATCTGATTCTAAGGAAGCATGACCCCAGACACCCCTTAAATATGTGGACCACTGACCCCTTGTTGATACAGTCGGTTACTCAATTCAAACCTGCTGGCTACTTCAATTTTCACTGAAACCCCTGCTGCTTATGAGAATGTCCATCAGGAGAGTTTCCACTGTACAATATAATGATGCTTGAGTGGACGTACCTCCAGATAAAGATGCTAACACAGCACCCATCAGCATTGAACTGACAACCATCTCCTGTTTGATGCAGTCCAGCTGGAATTCACTCCTTAATTGAAGAATTGCACCTGACACAATGCCTGCAGGACACCCATAAACAGCTCTCTAAAAATTGTTTGTGGAAACTAACTGGCATACTATTTTGAATTCAGAAATCTGAATCTATCTATTTTACTGAGAATTCTTTAAAGATGATAGAAAATTTCACAGAAAATGGGGTGGGAGCAGTCCTTTCGGCCGACCTCTACCCATGCTACTAAGAAGTTCATCTCTTTCTTGTTTATAAGAGATACATAATCATCTAGGTGATTCATACAACAAAATGTCAGATCTATTTGGACTTTGATGCTCACAGCAGAATTATGAAAGAAGGCAGGTCTGAACAACTAACGCAAAAAATTTCATACCAATGTCATAACCAAAGAGAACTCCACCAACTGCAGCTACACCAGCTGCTGCTACCAGGTAAATAAATGAACTCTCTGAGCAACAAGAACTAACAAAAAACAAAAGGTACCACTGTGAGAAATGTATTACTGTTAATATACATATAACAGATAAATTTATTTCATAAATAATGGGTACATGTATCTTTAACGAGGTTAGCACTAATAATCAGAAACTGTGTAAGAAGCTAGCCGACCAAAACTGCCTACATATGTCCTTGCGACTCTGAGAGATTCAAAAACAATATTACGCACTAATTCGCAGATGCTCTATACAGGGTTTAGAGTGTCTGCATTGTAGGCTATGTTTTTATAATGCAGTGTTTACGGTCTTTCTAAAAGTTAGATTGGGATAAATATTTGGGGGGAGAAGGGATGGCGCAGTGGTGAGAGCACTCACCTTCCACCAATGTGGCCCGAGTTTGATTCCCGGACCCGACGTCATATGTGGGTTGAGTTTGTTGTTGGTTCTCTTCTCTGCTCCGAGAGGTTTTTCTCCGGGTACTCCGGTTTTCCCCTCTCCGCAAAAACCAACATTTCTAAATTCCAATTCGATCCGGAATGCTCGAGCGTTTAATACATGAGCCCCTGGCTCGGGAGATTGGGCAACTACTCCTCACGCTATCGAGCTTAAATAAAATTAATTAATTAATTAATTTGTATGAAACATTTTTTATGCTCTTTTTTCTTCAAGGTGGATCTACAACTTTTAATTTCATGGATACTATTAATCAATGAGTAATTCCATCATTGCATTTTGACCACTTCCTGCTGGTCTTTATCAGGCGATGGTGTCAAATTATGTGCTTTATGGGACACCCGTAAACTACCGATTATAAGCCCCCCAACATAACAGCTGGATCTTCCTCCCTACATCTGTATGCTGATGACACAACGCAATATATAGCCCACGAGAGCCCCCGCACATTAGAATCTAAACTGAATCAAGATATAGAGAGATTAACTCTCTTGTTCACTGTGAATTACCTGCAAGTAAACGCTACTAAAAGTCACGCCATGACACTGGGGAAATCTCAGTACCCATATAATCTTTTTATAGGTGATAAGTCCATCGAAATTGAACCAACTCTCAAGATTCTTGGCGTTACATTGGATCGGGATTTGTCTTTCAAGCACCACCTGGCATTCATGCTGAAGAAAGCGTATGCTAAGATAGCCGCACTACGGAGGATTAAGCGCTTAGTTCCTTCGGACGTTATGATTTCCCTTTATAAAGCCTACGTATTAACACATTTAGAATACTGTTGCCCACTACTTCGTATGACTTTTGCCTAGCAATGGCTGATATGGACAAGCTTGAGCAAAGACGTACCCTGCAATCGCTCATCTTATTTTTTAAATGTTTTAAACTAGATGGCCGTAATTATATTTCCAAATGTTTTACCCCTTGGCTATCTAAATACAATCTACGAGACAGTGAATAGCCTCCATATAACAGCCTTGTCATGCACAACTCTTTTTTATACATGATTGTCCACATATGGAATCAATTACCAACTGTAACCAAATCCTCGACCACTTTAGCGCAATTTCGTGCTCGCCTTAATAATGTCAATTTCACAGGGTGCCAATGTATGAACTGTATATAATTTATCTATTTTTACATTTCTACATACTCTTGGGTTAGTTTATATACATATATAATTATACTGATATAAATATATTTTTTAATATTTTAATCAGTTTATAATGATTAGTCCGTTTTAAACTATTTTTAATGCATGTTCTTAGGTTTTTTTTTAGTGTTTTTTTTTTTTTTTTTCAGAAAATAGTTTCTTAAAAAATTTTCCCAAAAGTCAATGTTTTTAGGTTTTTCTTAATATTTGTATATACATAATTCACTTTTTATCCTGTTTTGTATTTTTTAGTTTGTCGAGTGTTTTTAACATGAGCCTCTGGCTCGGAAGATTGTGTAAACACTTCCCACGTCTTCGACATTAAATAAATCATTCATTCATTCATTCATTCAACCCCTCCCAGTTATGAGTCCGTGATCTACCAGTAAACAAAAAAAATACACAGATATAAATCCCCCTTCCAGCTTTTTTTGAAATAAATTTAATTTATAATGTGTGGTTCCAGAAAAAAAGAACAACCCACCCCCAGGGAAAGGATTTGCCGCATGACCCCCCTCCCCTCTGGATTTTCCAAAGTTGGCCCCTAAAATATACCCTGCCCCCTTCCACTTCGGAATTTCCAAAATTTTCACACACACCCCAGAAATATAATGGCCTTTTGAAGCATGGAAGACCAGTAAATGCAAAAAAACTCTTTTGAATTAACTGTCTCCCAAGGGACCAGTCATTAAGTGTTTATTCATCACATGTGCCTCAAGGTTTAAGTGTTTTGTGATCGATATAACTTACCCATTAACAAACTGAGGTTGAACGAGCTCAAGCTGTTCCACCAAGTGGCTGTTCATGTCATCAGATGGTTCAGGATCAAGAAGACTTGCTACAAGCATTAAAATACAAACATTTGAACTTCATAGTACTTGGGTTTTCACAGTTAAATTATCACTAGCACTTTTAAACATGTCAAAGGCATGCAACCATTATGTATTGCTCTCATTGCTTATGGTGAATTTAACAAATCGACAACAAGTGGAACCACGAGCCATAGGCAAATGGAAAATTTTGATGACATTTCTGTGGTCCATAAGAGTGCAGACCATGGAAAATTGTTGTTGATTTGTTTTGTTTTGCAATAACACTGATATCGTGATGCCTGTTTCCATTAAAGTTTCTCGGAAAATCACGTGCACAAGAAAGAGAACAACAAACTGCCCCACCATCATATCATTACCATGCTCAGACTCTTATTGACCATATGGCTCTTGACCAATCAGTGTGTGAAAAATCATTCAGTAATGGCAAAAACACATGTTGAAGGCCAAAATGAAATTCAGGATAAAATGGTTTCAACCTGTGTTGATTCTCAATTTCCTTTGTATCTTAGGCCTAATATTATATTGTATGATCATAAACAATTAGGATTAGGACAGAAATGAAAATGAGAATCATCCAACATTAAAACCATTTTAACTATAAGAATTTCATGTTGCTGCTACAATTAACACATATATCCAATGGCACATGAATAGAAGTTGATGTCATACATTACTCAGGTAAAAGTGTACATTTCAAGTTTCATTTAAGCAAGGTTTGTTTGTTTTACATGCTGAGTTTTATATTTTTACTGGATTTCGTTATTTGAGGTGATGTTGAAAGGTGACTAACAAAAACAATTTGTCAGTGCAATTAAGAGCAATGTGTCCGGGAAAGAGCTTTTTCTGTATTAGCCTGTGTCTCAGACGTAATTTAACCTCGGTTAGTAACGTCTGTGAAGCAGCACCAATGGACTCAACACATCACCCGCAATGCATTTCGAATTTCCTTTCAACCGGATTGACAAATCAACAATGGCTTTTTTAACAGGTCAATCATGACAGGCACGTACACAAATCTTAGTACACAGGTGGGGACCCAGAACAAGGATTTTGGCCCTGTTTCGCAGATGGACTGAATCAGAGTTTAGTTTCATCTAATGCACAGGCTATCTTTGTATTTGACATTGCTATATGGTCAATGCCAGTATAATTATATTAGCATCAGGTCCTGATATCAAAATTACATCACTCCAAAACAGGGTGTTCATTAGGCATCAGAGATCAGGGAATTCTCCATTTACTGTGTAGAATTTTCCGGCAAACTTTCAGTAGCGTATAACTATTAATTTTCTATTTAGACATAGAGCCTTGTTCAAAATATTCTCCTGTAATGTTACACCTTTCTCCATTGTTACTAGAATTAATTCTTAATGAAAAAACTGCAAAACAATGTCTCTACACCTGGTCAACAGCATGTTTGGAAGTACCGACTAGAGACAAGGCCTTCTCTTTCACTAGGTCTTAGTTTTAGTCTATAGGATGCTAGGACTTAAGTCTTCTTTTATGGGTAAAAAACACCCCAATCAGAACACAGGTTGCAATTTATCTGGCCTGTACTCTTAGAAGCAGTCATATAATAAAAACAGTTCTACCTTTCAGTGTCTCAGAACTTAACAAAAGAAGCCTTCCTTGGTTTGGAAATGTTGTCACCTAAAAGCATAACTTCTCAAGTCTAAATTTAGTCACTGCTTTGGATGAACACTTTTGGACACTTTAATTGGTCGTCAAGGTCTTGAAACAAGGGCAATTTACAATTAAGATCAAGTTTAGTATTCTAAAAGTAGTGGTCGATATTGCCTGATTATGCATTCTTCTGCTCTCTACAAGCTTTCGGTCAATACCATTTTGTTTCCATATTTAATTGAGCTTAATAGTGTGAGAGTATAAAAAAATAATAAAATTAATAGCAAAAAGAATTATTGTAATAAAACAACTTCCTTTTCTTTATACCCTTAAACTGGCTTACATAGATTAGCAAATGCTGCACGAGGGCCAGTTTTACAAACAAAAGGGGATGCTCGATAAACCAAGTCAAAATATGCACTATTGTCTCGTTCTATTGTGTGAAGTTTTTTGTGTTATTGTGTAAGAGCTAAGGATCATTGTTGTGTTCTCGAGTCTTGCTATTCACTTGGTATATCGTGCACCAGCCGAATAAAAGCATTAAAAAATAAGACAAAAAAGTCATAAATATCTAAAGACATAAAGCTTACATTATTAACTGATAATTAATCACTACATAAAGTCTAAATAGAGACTTACTCGTATCTCTTCTACCAGGATAATACTCCCCACACTCGAGTTCCATATTAGCTAAAATTTCATGCCCTTTCATCGAAGAAATTCGGATTCCTGATAGTAAATTACAATGCACTTTTTTAATACATCAAGTGCTTCTGAAGAGTCCGCCATATTTTCCCCCTAGGGGTGACGCGAGAACCTGGAAACAAGGAAAAGAAAAGAGCCACAGGTCACCCAAGTTCTTGAGGGCCAGAAAATAGCGTGTGCGATCTCGAGCTGAGCGGCGAAACGACAACAACAAAAAATACTGATGACAATAATAACTAGGAATACGAATCTCGCAATAGCCCTCGCCAAATTCAGATAGTGCCACTCAAGCTGTGTCTGCCGCGAATATATTCGTTCTTTTCTTCTTCTGTTTATCGTACCGTATTGTCCTGGCCCCGGTTGTTCAAACGTTAGTCCAGCGGATAAATATTACAGAAACCAATTGCACTATCCACTGGATAGTGATTTATCCGGTGGATAGCGTTATCCATCTTTCGAACAACAGGGGCCTGCTTAATTTTTAAATGTATATTGAAAAGCATATTTAGCGTTATTTCGACCACTGGATTTTTTTAAAAAAAGAACGGTTTTTTCGCATGCAAGTTAAACTTGGGACGGGAGTGCGGAGCGAAACCTTTGGACAATCGGGGGGGAAAGCGCCAGGCTAAAAGTGGGTTTTCCACGGTGTAAGTTCTAGGTAGGTCATCCTTCTAACCGAGCCAACTTTCTTTTTTTCCTTTAAACGGCTCGCTAGAAGTTTTTAAAGGAAATGTAGGAAACGTTGGCTCGCCCAGGATGATAGCTCGGGTGGGCGAGTAACCCTTTACCTGAGAAAAAGTTTAAAAATAGAAACCGATTCACTTCATCATAAGGCGTATTAATAACTATTTGCTGCCAAGCAAAGAAAACAAGACTTTTCCAAATATTGGCGATAACTGCATTAATTTGAGGGAAGATCTTTTCTAAAATTTAAAGTCAAATTGAAAACAACTTAAAGATATATCTGTCATATTGCCCCCTACGTATTCAATTTTACTTAAATTCGGAAACACTATTAACCACGTACCTAGCAGCATGGGCATGTTGATTTCATTAATTTCATTTTTTTTTTTTTTTTCAGGAAATATTTTACGTAAACATCAAATAACTATTTCTTATCTCAATATACATGGGTTTTCGAGGACGAAGTAAGTGCTCTGGCTAGCAGAAGTTAAGTGAATTGCCCTTGGCAAAATTCTTTATGTGTATTCGGCTGTACAGTGTTTACTAATGTTTCTTGATAGGAGTCTTTCAGGTCTTTGCCCTTTCATACGTCAGACCTTTAACGGTGCGTCTAAATAAGGAACTGAATTCTAGAAGCTAAGCTGACCGAAAGCTATTGGGTTAAAATCATACTCTCCGCACCGAGAAGGCCGTTGATTTTTGCTTCGAATCTGGTGAGTTTAAGTTGTAAAATCTGGTCAGGTATCGTACAGAATTCGATGCCTCAGGCCGAAAAAACATCATTTTATTTAGTGTATTTTAAGCTGAAAAACTGTCAGTCTTAAAGTTTGATTTTACATTACTTCTACTTTGTTTTGAAGAAAGACTGTGTGAGACTTCCCACTCCTCCCTTCTGGCATAATGGTTAATCGACTTTGATATGGAATTTTCAGTTTAACAGCTACATTTAGTAGAGAGTAATCGCTTCCAATTCATGCTGAGAAAAGGCGATAAGTTTCAAAAGCGGAGTACGCACTTAATATACCGGCAGTTCTTTCTAGAAAACAACAAACGCTTTTAACTCCTCACTTTGTTTAATGTAACTATTAGGATTTTGTCAAAAAAGCTCGGACTTACCAAAGTTAAAAACTGATCTAACTACAAGGATCAGTAAACGGTACTTTCATAAATTATACAGTTTAAATCCAGACTTTCGTAAACTGAAATATCGCTGTTGAAATTGTTGACCCAACTGCCTTTTCGAGAATTCGATCATGGTATAAATTTTATTAGGCGTGGCAAGCCTTAGTTTTATTCAGTTTCAACACTAAACACCGTTAAGACTCTGCAAAGGCAGAAAATGATTTTATCTTGATGTTAGAGAGCTAATGGTGCATCACATATCAGACATATGAAAACTTCGTTAAAGCAACAAACCAGAGTTCACTCTGTCAGTGATCCGCAACACCAAAAAACACCAGTCCTGATTTGAGACTTTGTTATCAAAAACTCTGAGCAAAATTTCCCGTCCACAATAAAGCAGTAAGAGCAGTACATCATAACCATTACGCTAGTCATTTTGATGCAAATTCAACCGATAAAATCAGTCTTTTGTAAAGTTTGTTTTGAAAACACTTAGAAACGTTCACATCAAATCCCCGGCCCCTCAAGGCCTTTCCCAGCAGAAAAAAGGCCGACTCGTAAACAAAGATTTTGCTCACTTCCAATTTTAATTGAAAAAGGTTTATTTTTTAATACTCCTGTTGCATGAAATACACTTTTTGATTTTAAAGAGAAGAGTTAAAATGTTTTAAACAAAATTACAATGCAGATCAAAGCTGGAGGCTAATTCTTCTCTCAGCAGGAAATCTCGACATACAATATGGCTTTGTTGCCATCAGTAATTGAGCATTATTAAATTGTAGTATTGATTATTTTATAAGTATCTGTAGGAAGATAGTTTTAAGGCCTTAAAGAGTTTTGTTGCTTCTTAGGAAAACATACATTTTTAAAGGGAAACTAAAGAAAATGACGCTCGAGTCGCTTGTACGAATTCTTGTTTCCGTGGTCCATTCTCAAACGTACGGTCAAAATTTCTAAAAACTACCTTTTTCCATAAATATTACAGAAACGAAAAATACTAGTATGGCGATATCCACAAAAGCCGCTAAGAAATTTGCTGAAAATTGTGTCCCCCAGTCCTTTAATTTATTCACTTTTGAGTTTCCTCATCATGCGTCCGCTGATGCCACGCCCGTGGTTGCACTGCGAGTGCATAAGACGATTTTTGCGGCGATTTCAGATCGTGGGCATTTTCGCCGTAATGTCGCCCCTGTTTTGAGCGAGCTCCACTACGCGACTTGTTGGGAATTTTCTCCTTAAGCGGCAGCAACCAAAACTCTACCATGACTGTATAGGTACGGCAACCACGACATAAAGATCGGAAAATTGCTGTAAAAAGTCGCCACGAAATCTCTTAAATATCGTTCTTAAAATTCTCACAATAATATCGCCTGTCAGGAGCCCATGGGCTCCTGCGCCTGTGTGAGTGGGCATCAAGAATTCAAGTTGTAATTAAGGCTTTTAAAACCGACTTTCCTTTACTCTGACCCTGTTTGTGTAAAGCCCTCTCCACAACACATCGCTTTTTCAGCAAAAGCATGCTGGCGAATTTGTTTTCCCGTTTCTAGCAACGAACGAGACACGAAGCAGGGAAGAGAAGGAAAGAAGAACAAGGGGAAAGTGGGTTGAACAGGCCTGAAAGGTTTTATATTTGAGCTCGCCTTCTCTACGCTGATAAAGAGAACTAAATTATAACACTTTCCCAGAGCCGCCGATTGTCAGGTTGATTCTACAGATTTGGCGAATTCTTCAGACCCAGCACAGCTGAAGTGTACGGAAAACTACTTTACAACCAAATCGGCGGCAACAATAGCAAATGAAGAAACAGTGTATGCCGAAAGTTAATCAGAACATAGACTGTTCCAGGCGTTCGAGCGCGGCGTTCAGATGGTGGGGAGCGAGTTACCAACGCAGGGAAAACGAGGGGAAAAAACGAGGGGAGCATTCTCCCCTCGTTTCTTTTTTCCTCGTCAATTTTTCTCCCGCGCTCTACTATCTGAACGCGACATGATTTCATTTAAGGATACAACCATTGTAAACCAATTGGAATTAACCCTGCCGGTTCCAAGTCTGACATGGGTAATGCATGACGTCAAAAAAGATAAGGGAGGACGTACAAAGCACAATTTTGTGCATAAATGGAAGAATTTTCTAAATTTTATTTACGTACGTTAAGTTACAAAAAAAAAAAGTACGCAGCAGTGGAAAATTTCTTAATCTCGCGATCGACAGGGTGGAAATTTTGGGCAAATTCATGCCAAATTTTAGGGGTTGCTCATTTGTATCCTTCTCTCGTCTATATAGATTAACCAAGAGAATCTGATCGCAGGTAAGAAAAGACGGTTAATTTAATTATTTTCTCTGAGTTTTCTTTTGGTTTGAAGAAGAGGTACCAAAGTGTCTTTAGGTTAGTCCAACTCTTGATTCCTACAATCAGCTGACTTCGCAGCTGATCACTTCATCGACAACTAGATCACTTGAATAACTCTAGATCTTTGCTGCTGTTTCTTTTGGAGGTATAGAAACGGGATATAAAGCTGTATTCACCTTTATAAAAACGAACATGGTCCATCGCAAGTTCGCCGGCAAAAACCCAAGCAGAATGGGATAGAACAAGAAAAATAAGGGCAAGCCAATCCAAGTCACAGAAGTTTAGAATTGTTTTAAAAGCCTAAACCTGATTTTTGCCTGAGTGTTAAAATAGGACTCAAATGACTGGTCATGGAAATTGCTTAAGCCTTACAAATATTCTAAATTAACTGATAAATCTTGAAAACTAGAATATGTGGCACCAAAATAACTTTCCTTTCGGGAGCTTATCAAAAAATACACTTAACACTATTGATGAGAATCAAATTTAATTTAATACTCTTCTACTGGTGTGGTGGAGGGGGAATACAATTAAGTCCCCATTCGGTCCAAAAGATGATGTAACGTTTTTAAACTCAACCCCGCAGCAAATAAACGCATCAAACATTAATCTGTAAAATCCCTCATGATAATTCCAGGTAGATTGTAGGAGAATATTAATATTGGAGTTAAACTGAGAATTTCCGTTCGTCGTACGGATTTTTTGCGGCCAAAATTAAAGGCCGTAATAAAAAAAACTGAACAAAAGACCGGTTTTCGACGCAAATAAGCCCGTATACTCACTTGTGCATGATCACAAATGGCTTAACTTAAAACTCAAAAACATACCTACAACTTTTAATAGTTTTTCGACTGTCAATTTTAGGCTGGTCATACTGTTTCAAACAAAGATGGCGTGAAGTTCAGCGCTTTCAGTTTTGCTCCATTAATTACTTGCTTTAAAGTAATTGCCAGGATGCTAAATTTGAATCACTGTTGGTAACTTAACTAATGTGTACATTCTTCTTTGTCAAATTAAGTGACTTTGATGTAGTAGGACCAGAAAACAAAGCTTGCCATTTCATCGGCAAACTTGTCAATGCAATTTCAAAGCCGGAACTAAAAGGTTAATAGGCCTTGACTAAAGACAGGATTTGTAATTACTTTTTAAAGAATACTTTCAATTCTAAGTTTGCTCATGTAGTAATAGGTCAAGGGATGCATGCCTGGCGTCGGTAATTTCTGTTTTGTCTTCCCTTGTTTGTTTGTTTTGTTTTGTGTTTTTCGGTTACAGCTGATTTGGCGGTGCCAGTTCAATAGGCCTAAACACTTTTTATCTTTGTTGTTTGACTTAATTGAGTATAATAATCGTATTCTGGGCTACGATGTCTCACATATCAGTCATATATAGTACCGAAAAATTTCCCTACCGCTTGTGCTTGATCCAACAGAAAAAGGCAGTTAGAGTCGCGGGTTTACTGATTAAGTAGTCAGGGGGGGATCTAGGGGGAGGGTGCAGGGGGTGCGCACCCCCCCCCCCCCCCCCCCTGAGATGACCTACGGTTTTCTAATACAACTGGTATTCTGCAACAAAAAAAAAACTATGTGGTTTATTGGTGTGGAAGTAGAGCAAGAGACGAGTGCACCCCCTCCTAAAAAAAATCCTGGATCTGCCCCTGGTAGTTTTGGGATAACTAAATAGTGAAGCTGATATCAAAGGCCCAAGGAATTCTGACTAGAACTGTAAGTTTAATGGCTTCATCTGCTTATTTTCAAGAGCACTGAAGAGCGGTTCCAAGAGTATTGAAGTGCGATTATGACAGTTTTATGACATTGGAACGCAAAATAGAAATTCTGGAGAAGGAAACTTGACAGGACAGGCGCTCTCTTTCTTTTCGAGGAAATCAACTTATTTATTACAATTTCGCCAGCCAACAGTCTGATCTCGTATAGGATTAAACCTCAAAAAGCAGGCACTAAAAATACAATTCTGTCGTCAAATTTGAACCATAAGCTAAGATCAGTTATCGAATCGACCCCTCGTCTACAAAATATGAACGGAGCACTCGTGTCCGCCCTAGCTTTTGGACTGGTTTATGGCGGCCACTAATTAATAAATTTTAAAAGTCAACAAGAACGATTGACTGCTAAGGAGACAAAAGCCCTTTCAACGGAATGTATTTATTTAGAGTGGCAAGTATGACAGAAAACGTAAATTCAGTAGCGTATACTTTTCACGGTTGTTAGCATTGTTTAAGGTTTCCAAGAGAGACTCTTTGACGCTTTTGTGTAGTCTTTCGCAATCGTGACCCATTTAACCTTTGTAGCAGTTATCTCTAAATCACATTGCATGCGGGAGACTCTCATCAACTTACGCCACAAGACTTCAATTCTCTCTATTCTGAACGTGAAAAGATAGTCCTTGGTTATCTATCCAAGCTGGTGAGTCGCTGAGAACTTCTCGGTGTGCAACAATAACTAGAATTTTTGTGTACTCATTTTTCCGGGTGGGTTGAAACTGAGATCGAATTCTATTTTCCTGAATTCCGCTCTTTTTCCTATACTCTAGAAAATGCAATCATAAAACTCAAATTTAAGTATATTCAGGTGCTGGTGAAAGACGCAAGAAAGATGCTATGATTGGGTCTTACTGCAGGTTAATTCAACGCTAGATAAGTATTCTTCTCAATTAATTATCTTTGTTTCTTTGAGTTTAAAATTGGCCGAAGGGCCAAGGGTGACGCTAATCAAAGTTTCTATCTTTAATTTTCAAAAAAGTTATTAGTGACAAATTTTCACCAGTTTGTCTTTAGTACTTATTGGAAACTGGGCGTGGCCATTTGGTGCCCATCCAACACACTTTCTCTGTGCATACTGGGACAACAGAAGTTACACACGCCTAGGACGAGGGACTCTTGACGCGAGGGTACCGAATTAGTCTACTTCATTTTTTTTTATGAACTATATAATAGATCTGTCGTTTTTAAACCATGTAAGTCTTCGCACTAATGGAACGAAATATCATGAGGAAGGCTCAAATGTAAAAGGACAGTTCAGTTAAATCTTATTATTAAATTAGACGATTACTGGATTATTTTTTAATAATAATAACAATTTTATTGAACTTTAAAAAAATATGTACATAATTTACAGAAATATTTGAAGTAAGAATTAAGCACTATCAGGAGCCGATTTAAGAATTATATGAATCATAAAAATAGCAATCACTGTGACAATAAAAATCTCGCAAATCTTCTGGCTTGCGGCTCAGATGCAGTCAAAGACTCTTGCAGGCAGTCCAGAGTTTTAAATATGGTCATTTCAATAGAGAATTATCCGTCTCTGATATTAAAAAGAAAACAAGTTTAAAAAAGTAAAATCTCGTATTCCTAAATTCCTAATTCTTTAAAAATCCTTAAAAAGATTAATTCGGGCAGGCTCTAACATCATCGATCTTTAGGTTTGAGTCAACAAAGTCTAGCTGTCTTCTTCTGGATCTTGAGCCTCTCAAGCATAGTGTCGTAGAGAGTAGGATGGCGAAAGATAAATTGCGCTTGAGTAACTTTCTCCCTTCTTATTTGCGATCAGCTCCGCAAGTCTGCTGTGGTACTCAACACACTCATCTGCCATTCCACCTGTGGTCGTGAAAACTAGGGGAGTGAACGTTCCCTGTTCGATCTCCATGACTCTTTCCGCATACTGCCTCTTCTTCTCGTTCTCATGCTTCTTGTAGATCTGTTTAGGAGTCAAGTCTCTGTAAGAGTCTGCATTAGGGTGACACACCCGAACGTCGAAGAATGCAGATCTCTGTCTCTCCCAAAAACCTGGAGCATGAATATCCAAACGGGCATTAGGAGCTTTGTTAGCGCCATGATTTAATGTCTCCCAAGTGACCTCCTGAAGGACCGGATTGTCCCTTTACTATCTACCTGCCTTCTGGTCCGAGCTTAGATATTTGATACTAATTCTGTGAATTACTCACTTGACCTGTTTTTTTATTATCATTTGTTTGACAAAGCTGTGGATAGTAGACACAAACTGAGATGACCCATAATCAGTGACAATACCAAGACCCTTCTATCCTCTCTTGACGATACCAGAATGAGCTCATTTTCTTTTGACATAGCATCTTCAATTGTCGGCTATTTTAGTAGCGAACGCCGCTACCATACACAACACACGAGCAAGAGAAAAGCCAATATGTCGCCTGCTCGTTCCAGATATTAAAAAAATTGCATAGTTATGTGTTTTATAGCGGTCAGATGACGGGTATTCAGCTACCCGCCGCCATTTTTTATTTCCCTGAGGGAACTGAGGGTTACAAGGCGGCTTAACAGAGGTCGGAGAATGACCAACGATTTCCTTTTTATTGCTCTCAAGTTATCTTAAAAAAGCAGATGTTTATCAAAATCAACAACCAGTTCCGTCAAGTGTAATTAACGATATCGTCAAGATAACTTTGAAAGAAAACTTTTAATTAGTTCATAATAGTTTTTCTTTAACCTGTCGTAGATGTGTATGTTCGTTTCTTTCGATAGTTCGCGCATTTTTCCGATCAAAACAGCCTTACAAAGCGTTTATGCGTTCCAGTTTTGGCCCATGCATGGGGATCTGCAGAATTGCTTTAACCTACTCGGTCAAGCTGGGGCTTGATGGCTTGTAGCTGCGCTGCTGAGGGGGCAAACAACTGCTGTTGTACAAGTTGCCAAATAAGTTGAAACTCTTACTTTCGTTTTCAATACCCAGACTATATATTTTTTTATTGTACTGAACTGTTCATTGAAGATAAATGGAACTTTTGGGTGACATCTTAGTGAAATCTCGTCTCTCTATCGTGCTCAAGGGATTTTCCTTGATTCTGTCCTTATCTAATATTATGACCTTCCTAACCTTTTTCTTTGATGTTCAATCTTATTCCCTTGTCGGTAGTAAATTACATGTACCTTGCGCCCAGATTTCAAGTAACTTAAATATAACAACTTAAAGTAGCTGTGATCACAAGAAAAATTAAATGAAACAATTTTCGCCTAGCTTGAAGTAAAAACAAAACCAACAAGACTCGGACCCTGGGCAAAAACGCTGTAAGCTTTAGAATCGCAGTACGAGAGATCTAATCATTCAACCAATCAGTTCATTATAAGTCGAGCCGTTTCACTTGTGTTTGGTAGTCACAAGAGCAATACTATTTACAGAGATGCTATCTATAGTCATATATTGCCTGAAGAACAATTGTGGAAGAAATATGGAAAAATGCTTATACCCTTGCTGTGCTATTATGTTGGGCAATCTCTTTTGTCCACGAAGGAGTTCGTACAAATTGATCAGATTGATCCACGAACTTTTAAAAAGAGACATTGGTCGTACCAAGAGGAGGGGGGGCTTAGCTTTTCCTTGCCTCTGCATAGGTGTAGGCATCTGTCTGAGGTCAAACACAACAAGTCCAGCATTATCCCTATCCTCGCTGATTCATCTTTTACAAAGGAAGTTTTAAGAATTTTTATATAGATCCTGGCAATCAAATCAGAGATCTTATCTGATTTAAACCAGCGATCTCTCTAAAGAGGCCGCATAGTCTGCACATCATCTGATTGCACTTACTTATTTACACACCGACTAATCTACTCCGCCCATAAGAGAGCTAAGAGTATAAAAGCTACGATACGTTGGCCACTTAATCGTTCACTTTTATGCGTTCTGGCATTTTTTCCATCTAAAACCATCTCATCCAATTTGATCATCGGTAACAAGTTTGTTTCGGTCTTCCTACACCTTCCCCTTGAGAGCAGATACCAATCTGTTCACATGATTTTCCTCGATGCGCTTCCTCTTCTACCTCGAATCCTGTCACTTTCAAATGCGGCTAAAATCCTGACGTGGTTGAAGTACTTTTAAGATCATGACATGATCTCGGCAAGAGTTTCGTAGCTTCCGGCAGGCTTTGAGGTGGCCGAATGAGGAAAACAATTTTCTGATTAACAATGTGTTGCTATATTTGTGACGCAAAGATGACGTGTTTGTCAACCAATGACAGGTCCGCTTTACTTCCAGACACTTTCAAGAAACGCTTTGGGCTCAACACGTTCGTCAAGAGGACAGTTTTGCTTGCGTTTGTAACAGGCGTTTATGGCGGAAGGACAGCGTCTTTAGTGCTTCTCTTTTAAACCTAAGAAGAATCCTGGCATTTGGAAAGACATCTGGTTTGGCCAAATCTTTCACTATTTCTGACAATCGCTTATAAGGTATGTGACCTGAAAGTAAATACAACTGTTTGTTGATTGTTTATTTTTCGCAGTTTAGCAGTATTTTATCCGTGAAAATAATTTTCAATGTTTGCTTGTTTTCTTCGATCGAAATTCCTCATGGAATGTACCGGAACATGCGACATGGAACGAATACGTTGGTAGCTTCAAATCATTTTTGAATGCGTTTCTTCAATACATGGCGATAAAACACTGATTTGTTTTTAAAACCTAATCTGTTCCAGTTTTGTGGTAAATTAAAATCGAAATGCGAAAATAAAAGAGCTAAAAGCAACTGAGTAAGCACTGACAACTCATGAACGTCTTGGTTATGATATAACCGTGTCCCGTCTCCAACTCATCATTCGGTCATTACAGATACAGATCTACACTTATTTTGGTGTAACGCGAATTTATGCCATTATCTTAGCCCAGTTTATGTTATTTTTACGTAAGTATTTTTCGTGGCCGCTCCTCCATTTCTCGATCTACTGAATTTAATGAAATTTACAGCAGTCACCGAACACTCCCATGTTTCAAAGTTTTTTCGCATCGATCCCCTAGACCCTCTGAGTACATTCGCTATGTAAAACTCACTCAAGCCTCTCAAGCTTCTTGACTCAAACCCTTGTATTTATAACATCTCGAAGGCTACCAGCGATTTCCACTAAAACTTCCATCCTCGTCTCTGACCCCCCGCGGGCCCTTTACAATGGATCATCTTGAGGCGGATTACAAACACACGTCGACCATTGGCAAAGATAAAATGCTTCATATTCTATGGTTTGGTTATCATATCAGTTCTAAGTTCGTGTCAAAGAAAAATTCTAAATTTATTTTTGTATTTCATGGTTAAAAATAATGTGATTCAAAAAGGCTTTGAAAGCGAAATTTCTATGAGCCCGTTTTGGAGCGCGATCAGACACGCTAGTGTACAGGGCGGATAAAGGTTGGGCGGTGAAACGAGCGCTCCGCTCTTCATTTAATGTGTGATGCGGAGTAGGACTGGCACGAGCGCTCTTTCCGCGCTTCCGGTGCGCTTGAAGGCCGGCGAAATTTTCCTTTTTGCAAACCGGAAATCCTATTTTCTTTCTGTAATTTCAGGCTACAATGTTAAATAGATAAATTCGTTTCATAACAATATCAATAAACAGTTTCATATGTTTGTGTCTGTACGTCTATGGGTCAAACTTGTTGGTCGTATAATGCCAAAATTTGAGTTTAATTTGAAAGTGTTGAATACCTCCTCCTTCCACTAAATATCACCTAATCGTCTTTCACCGTTTCGTTTGCAAAAGCTTAACACTTCTTAACCTCAATTTTTACATATGTTAAAGGGGGATAAATTTTATATAACATAACAAAAAATTAGATTGATATATATTGATATAGTGGCGTTGTACTTGTTCAAACTTTGCTTCTCGTTTGCAACGCGACATGGCGATTCGCGCAATGCGTTGCAAATCCGGCAACCGCATGTAAACAGAATTTATTGAGGTTAGTTGTAAGGTTTTTTCTCCGTTTTTCTCTCTAAAACAGAACAAGGTAAACAGTAAAAACTGAGGGGAAACTAATTTTGAAGTTTCGAAGAAACAGAAAGACGTATGAGATGTTTTTTCAAAATTAAAAAGAAGGACGATGGTGATTGAAATTAGCATAATTTCACCTTGCACGAGCTGCACGCATTTATAAAATATACGTCATCTAGTTATGAAACACGATCTGCTGTCTTTTAGTTTTGCCATGGATGACATGGATGAGATTTTCCTTCGTGCTTTAGACAGTACTTAGTTGTTTTTGTTTTGGAATAACATCGACATTGGCGAGTAGCAGAACGAAAATATAATTCAGTGGTAGAGTCATGGAAGTAATAAAAGAAACCCTTTGAAAGAAATGTTTGTCTACTCCAACTAAACCTCCCGCAAAAAATAGCAACATTTGCCTCTCGGAGACAGCGTACCAGCACAAAGGAACGAGGAAGAAGTGAAAGAAAACAAATTATCAAGGCGCCATAATTCAGTGACAGCGGCAGCGTCTTATGTTCAAACCACATCGCAAGCCCCGACCGAAGTCGAAAACAAGCGACATTTCTAAACATAGTGCCAGTCCACTGCATCACACCTTTTTGCTCGGACGCGCTCGTTTCACCGCCCTACCTTTATCCGCCCTGCTAGTGTACGTAGGTGGCGCCGACTGCACGCTGTGAAGACGTTTAAAGCGGGCGGCCATCACTTTGCTTCCCTGAGCGATAAAACAGACCAGAGTTCTGGAGTTGGTGATAGTCGCAAAAAATAGAAAAACTTGTGGCTATGATGAAATTTAGATGTAAGTTCATTTGTTTAATTTTAATATTTATTTGTTGATTTAATATATTCTAAAAGAAACACAATAATAATGCGGAAGGGTCAGTGGTTGCAGATTATGCTTGATAAAAAAACATTGAAATTTGACTTTGATGGTACTTTTACACTGCAGTACGGTGCTGAGGTTTTGTCGAACAAGACGACTCCAGATCTCCTGGGAATAAAGAATCCCTGCCCTACAAACACGCCTCAAAACTGCGACCAAAACATAGCCTACGGCCTTATACTAAAAAAACAGACGCAAAATAGGTACCTAATTAGCTTGTGGTCGGCAAAATTTATTTCTGGTACAAGAAACGTTTTATCCAATTAACACTACTCAGTGACACAGAGAGTCAGGCAGTGGCTGGTGATTACGAGCAGCCGTTAGCGGGCGGAAATTTTAGACAAGGAGATGAAAGAAATTAACACCTGCTCCCACACAGCTACGATGCGTCGTAAAAACTATTCGTTCAGTAGATACTTCACGCATCGTAGATGAATTTGACGCGGAGATTCCTCAAACCGCTGGGTCGTTTTGACACCAATTTTATGACAAAGGTATAGTTATATATATAGTCAATTAGCAGAGCGAGAAAATACTCGAGTGTTTAAAAGGAGGGACGAAGCGTGAAAGGAATCCTTGTATTTCGCTCTGTGTTGTCCCGGAAGAAAAAAAGGGACTACACACGTAGTCGATCTGTCTTAAAGAACTGAACAACATCTTCATTGGGAAAACATAAAAACTACAGGTAATTGCGAAACGTCCATAGCGGCGAGGAGCGAGGATAGATGGCTGTTTTCTCAGGGTAATCACTCTGTTTAATCTTAGTGGCCATCAGGATCTCTTGGGAAAACCGTCTCCATAAGTTATCGTAGTGACGTAAGGTGTGGATTATGTGGGTCTCAAACTGGTCCTGATATTTCTGTAGTGACGTAGGTATTCCTCGTCTCCTAATCACCGCTAAACACCTTTGCGTCTTCGCATAAATGCTAACCGACACAGGGAACTTGACCTTTCCCGGCCTCCTTAAAGCGGGATCCGCGACACCAGTTTCACTGTATTAGAAACCTTACTCGGATTGAACGTAGATAGCTGGCCTGGAAGTCTCTTATGGCATGTTTCTTTGCAAAAGTTACTCCACGGGTAACTGAACCCATGATCGCGAGCCTCGATAGTGACGTCCTTACTTTGTAGTCGCGCTGGCTGGGATAAGAACTGGACGGATTTTAAGACAAAAGGTGGACTGCAATTAGTCTAGATTGGACACAGCAGTTCATAGCCATCAACCTGCAAGAAGAATAGCCAGTAAGCCAACGATTCGCCGAATCCAAGTGGTTTGCGATACATGCAATCGGCAGTGAAACCAGTCTACGGTTCCCTGTTTGAGCGACCCAAATAACGTCCAAATAATGGCGTTGCTAGCTTTGAAATTAATACTTCAGTTGCCGGTACGTGAACGAGAGGTGAAATAGGAACTTCACCCGGAACTGCTGATGGGGGCAGGAGGCACAGACAACAATTGGCTTTCACTTCCAAAGCTATGAACGTCAAATATAATAACAAGATTCCTCTTTTACATATTTTCAAGCTGAAATTTCAGTCTGAATTTCCATGCTTATTGCTCATATATTTATCATTTCATCTTCATTTTTCCTAGGTATATTTTTAAGCTTTCATTTGGAGGGCGCTGCACCAGTATCGGAGAGGTCTTTTCGCAAATGCATATGCTGGTTTTTAACTGAGCATTTGGTTTCTGTATAGTGTAACAGTCCACACCACAAAACCAACCGATCGACCAGATTGGAGGGACAAAAATGCACGCTTTTTAAGACCCGAAAACAAATTTAAGGAGATAATAAATTACCAGAAAATGTGAAACACTGTTCAAAAAATTGCGATCAATGAGACCAGTCACGCCAGATTGGGCTTGTGTAATGTTTCCTTTCGAAATCCATCTTCTATCTTGCGCACGCTACTCGTTTCATCCTCAAAACACTACAGTCTTTGTATTCTTTACACATGAAGAAGTATTATAATTGCAACCTCTTTTAAATTTTTCTTTTGCCCGCTTCATCCACTGACTTTGATACATGCAATCCTTTTGATCTCTAAGAAGTTATCTTCCCTCTAAGACGCCTTATGCCGTTCTAGAAAGAACCAAACTATCATGGCTCTTGAAAGGACATTTTAGTCAGTATGACTTGTTTCAACTTGCATTTGTATAATTACTAACGAGTAAATACAACAACTTAGCACTTGTTTTGCCGGTTCACCCTGACGTACTTTGATTTTATCTATCATTTCTCAGCAATAAATTATGTTTTAAAGCTATTCAAAAAACGTTTTGTTCCAGAAAAAGAGTTCGCTTCATTAAAATTCATTGTCTGTTTGATGGACTTTCGTCCTCAATTACGTTCTTTGTCAGTCACTTGTCTTCTCGTAAACACTGATTTCCAGCCTTATTAAATCTGTCTGCTGGCTTGTAAGCCATCGTTTATATGCTCTCAACAGAATTTCGACATGACGATGTGCCTTTAAGCCAACCTCTAGCCACTCACTGAAGTAGTTCGAGCGCGGGATTGCTACGATTTTGATCGCGTATGTCCATTGTGTCGAAAAGCGTATCAAGTAGTGAAGCCGTTCATATATTGTCGAGATTCGAGAGGTTGACAGGCTTTTCTGAAGAGGTGGACGTCTAACTCTGATTGAAGTTAGCTCAGCTGCCAATATTATTGATGAGCGTGGACTTAAAAAACGGGCTGTCGTCAATTATTCCATGACGCATACTGCTCGCAAATGAGTTTCAGAAGCGGTTTTGTCACAGTTGCTATACGAGCTGAAGTTATCATTTGCTGTACTTTTTGCAGAAAAAGCAGAGAGCTTCAGGAGTTTTGATCAAGCATTCCAGAATACCAGATCAGCGGTACGGGAAGGTGAAAAGTTAATCAGCATGGCAACAAATAACACCTCTGCGGAAGGTGCGTAACGTTCTAACTGAATAATTTACTTTTCTTCGGATCTGTTATTCACACAAACTTTTCGAATTAAAACAAAAAATAGTTTTAAGAACGAACCCTTCATGAAACATATCTGCCCAACAAAAGCATCAAGCTTGAATAAAATTGCCAATCTGTCCCCAAGAGGAAAAAAGATAAATCTGTGAAATAAAACTATAACCTTATACCACACGCACACATAGCATTTTAATTTTCATATCATAACTTTTATTGTTACAGTAGTTTTATGTATGGGTTTTGTCACAAGTGTGACCTAAATTTATTTCTTAACGTCCATTTAGATCAAGCCATCGCCTACTCTTAACTCTAACTTAACTTAAGGCTGTATGACTTTTCTGGGTATTGTAACTGAATTTTAAATCACTCAGGCCCAATACCTTAAAAGAACCAGATATAACGAGAGTTTCGTTGCAGGCTGTTTAAAATAGATTTAGAGCATGGTTTGCTTTCAGGGAAATTTTGGTAAAATTTTATTTTAATTGGTAAGAAGTCCTTTTTTTTCTTGCAAATGTCTTTTTTGTCTTTAAAAGTAAGTAGTGTATTTAAATTTTAAATTAAACTTTTTGTCATGTGGCGATCAAATTGTACATACGACGACAGAGTTTCCCCTCCGTTTGCTCTTCGTGTCATTTTTCCTGATAGAAATTAAGAGATAAAATGCAATGGAAATGGAAAATTTATATAAGCACAGCTCCTATCTATTTCCAAATGTGGATTTTTTTCATAATAGTGTTTGGTAGCTACTGAAAACATAACTAATTTTATTACCGTATGAAAATTAAATGAACAAAAGCTGTCATTTTTTTACGAACATCCATTAATAAAAAGATGTCAGGTTTTGAATAATTGAAGCTTACCGAAATTTATCTCCCAACATATTTTTTTTTCAAGGAAATCGGAAATAAAATAAAAAAAGATACAGAAAGAGATGTCTTTTGATACACATGATTTTTCCCTTTTTTATCATCAAGGGAAAAAACACAAAGAAATATCATTTGTAGATACGTTATGATGTAAATAGGTCTCTTACGCGACCAACTGCTCCTGTTATCTAACTTGTTTCAATTCATACTTGCTGTATTCAATATCAAGTTAATATTCTAGGATATTCTCATCTTACCGAAAAAAAAGGTTTCTGTTGAAATTTTGTAATGTAGACGTTCTCCTACTTTTATTAAAAATGGCAAATAAAAGCAGGTCGAGCGAGGAGAAGATTGGCAAATAATTCTTGCCAAAGCCGATTAGGAGCGATGCGAATTTCGTGGTGTTTAATTGAACTATGTGACGTAGATCTCTTTGATCATCGTTCACGTAATCAATACTGATTTTGTTTTAAGTTTTTTCTCGAGACATTGAATGGTTTAATTTACAAAACCATAAAATTATTTTTCATACAGTTACTAACTAAAGTGACGTGACTGAAGTTCACGTGTTTCTTACTTAAAACGTTTCCCAGATGTCCTAAGTTTTCTTCATTCTTGGTCGAGTCAAGATCTAGCAGTGGCAAAATAATGGCATGATTTTATTAGCCTTAAGCATCTGCCATGTACTGACAAAAAGTGTACTAACTGCAAAACTAATGATCGATTTCTCGGCATTCCACGCCTCCTCATTTCCTTTCCAGCATGATGAATGTTGCTCGTGATCATCTTCTTAGCGTCTGCTCGGAACACTGCTTTTTGACTCTTCTTCACAACGTTCCGGTTCGTAAAGCTGTAAATCTAGCCTGCGCGTGCGTAGCAGTTGGTTTCTTGGTATGTTTTTCGTTCGTGTTTCGTAAATTAAGGGAAACAGCCACAAGAAAGCCAAGCTGAGCTGAGGTTCAACGAAGAAACGATGGGGGAACGTGTTACCTTGGGTCAGCTTTTCGGGTAGCTGTATCTCTTACTTATTAACGAAATTCAAACGAGATTGATTTTCACTAGCGCTCGCGTTTCGCTCGCGCTGCTATCCATGAGGGAAAGTGAAGGACTACTCGTAGTCTTCTCGCAAAAAAACCGCCTGGTACGTAAGCTATTGAAAATCGCTTACAGTGCAAGCTACAATGTAGTTTTAATAATCAAGCTTTGGATATGTTTTTCTTTCAGGTTTAATAAATGCAACCCAAGCCACCCCCACCCACTCCCCACTTCAAAAGGGAGTTACTGTGTGGATGACTTTGGCCTACGTTGTGATCTTTGTATTTGGTTTCTTTGGTAACGCATGCGTTATATACATCGTGGCTACTCGAAGGAGAATGAAAAGCACTTTCAATTTTCTGATTGTAAACATGGCTATTGGGGATCTTCTTGTTTCACTGTTCATTATGCCAACGGAGGTAAGCGTTTTTGGGTTTTAAAAATCAAGAGTTAAATGTCACAAGTTTTCCAATTAATTGCGTTTTCTTCGTCAATTGCGAGGTATTGACAACAAATCTGTAAAACAAATGTCTTATTTGCAGAATTCGGACTGATCAAGACAAACAAAAGGGAATTAATAGCATTTTTACCAACTTTCACAAAAATTAAAATTAACGGTTTGAGAAAAGCCGGGCTTGGGCGGCGGTTTTCTAGAAATCAGCTTTTCACGTAGATCATCCTTAAGTGCACTACATTATATTCAAGATGTATTAGAATTGCTATATTTATCAATTGATGGATAGTTATTCTCAAAAATGGTGAAGCGCACTATTTACCTACTTGAGAAAAACATGCATTCGTCGCACATTGTATAAGGCTATGTTCACTGTACTGGATAACTTTTCGTGCAGACACGAATACGTATCCTGTATAGCGTGAACGGCAAGGGTACAGAACTAAAACAAGTCGTTCACACACATCAAAGATCGCGCAGGAGCGGAACGTGCCCATAATGACTATAGCCTGAGAAAACAGCCGACATTTGGCGACGCCACCACTGGTTCCCCGCCAAATGACGTCTGAGAAACGAGCGCAGAAATTCCATACTGATGACACGTCACTACCCAGATCTGGGTAGTGCTTCTGATTGGTCGTGCAGCGTGGGAAATTTGATTCAGCCAATCAGAAGCACTACCCAGATCTGGGTAGTGACGTGTCATCAGTGTGGAATTTCTGCGCTCGTTTCTCAGACGTCATTTGGCGGGGAAACCAGTGGTAGCGTCGCCAAATGTGGGCTGTTTTCTCAGGCTATAATGACTATGAAATTAATAGAGTTTCACTTGATTAGTTCATTTTCTTTCGTTTTCAGGTAAAATTTCTTTACCTGCGACAGACCTGGTTCTCTGGTGGTTTTGGTTCCGTCACGTGCAAGTTCGTCAATTTCGCTGGGGTATTATCCATCGCTGCTACGGTCATTACTCTTATTTTTATCTCATTGGATCGCTTCTTCGCCATTCTTCATCCGTTTGCGGATGTCCCGGTTATTCGCAACACCAAACTTGTGACAACCGTGATCTGGATATCGTCGTCGTTGTATTTTTCACTCTATCTTGTGCTCTTTGACAGTGTTCCAGAAGCGGATGGTAAGTGGCATTGTAAAATGGTGTGGAGCTACCTATCGCAAAATCGCAACACAAGGCTCCAAATAGCTAGGGCCTATTTTATGACCCTGTTTGTGGTCCTTTATTTATTCCCCCTTTCCGTCATAGCAGGGCTGTATATTCCCATTGGTCGCCGCCTCTGGTCACGTGAGATTCCCGGAGAGTCAACTGCCACACAAAAACGACAAAACCGTTCGTCAAAGCGCAAGGTATTGCGCATGCTCATTATCGTCGTGATGACCTTTGCACTGTGCTGGCTACCAAGTCACGTAATGCATCTGCTCTCATACTTTTTCACTGAAGAATATCACTCACTTCTTGCTGTTGGACACGTGGAAACCAGTTTTTACTTCTTGTCCCATGCCAATAGTGCAATTAATCCGTGTTTGTATATTTTCCTCAACCAAAGATTTAACCACGAATTCAAAAACATTCTCAGATGTATATGTTGTCGTGCACCTAAAGATGACGTCATCAAGGATAAATCAGTTTACCAGGCGTCTACAACTGGGGGAACGATACTCTTGCGCAAACACAGTTCTTCCACTTAAACACCGATAAGATTACCCCCAGAGTCAGTATGGTCAGCGGACATAAATTCAGTTTTGCTGCTGACCAAAAGTATTGTGGACTACAAAGTAAGATTACAGTCCTGAACTCACTCTTAATGAAGATCTCTTTAGGGTAAACACTCCCTCAAGCCCCGATTTTTTGCTTCTGACATACATGGACAACGTTTCCGGCTCTATGAAAGACTCTACTGGTTTTCACGCCGTTTGTCCGAGATAGAGTTGACTTTTTCACTAAATATATACTTGTGGTCATGGGATTGTAACTTCTGATGGTGCACCCCTAAGGTAAAGAAAATATCACCACATGGTCCATTCCTTTAATAGGCAGTAGTCTCAGACTAGCATGAAACCCCTGATGCAAAGTATAAGGATGCATAAGGTTGCGTGTGCGAAGATCGCACCCAGGCGTCAGAGCATAACAGGTTAATTAATGTCAGGATCGTGTAAACCTCTATCAGGATTCAGCATTATGAATTCATAAGCGCTGCTAAGATAAAGTACTGAAGGAGATAAGCCGTTTGTAACCAGATACAAACAAGCTGAGGTCAAAGAGGCTTCTCTTAAAGTGATAGTGTCATCAAGCAAACAAAAATTGCTTGTAACCGGAAGGAAATTTACTAACAGTCAGGGGCACCCAACGAGAATATAGTTCAAAACCACTTAAACATAGCATTGTTGAACGTATTTTAGTATTTAAACGGTAGATATAGGCATATTTTTATCCCCTAATAATATTTCATCTGTTCTAGCTGAAAGTCTAGTGATCCGAAAATTATAGGGATCAAAACTTACCTTTTCGAAAATTTCAGCCCGAAAAAAGGCTCCCGAAAATTCTAGGTGACCTTTTTAGGGTAAAAATCCGTTGAAAATGGGCAATTATACCATTTTTTTAGATGTTCGAATATCCTAGGAGAGCAGGCAAGCAAAAAATTTTACAACAAATGTTCCGAAAATTCTAGATCTCAAATCGTCTTGCGAACAGATATTTTCCAAAAATTGTCGTTGGGTGCCCCTGAACAGTGCCTTGGTCTCTCTAAAATTACAACATTAGTTGATAACAAAGTCTTTGACCAGAGACGGCGAAGAAAGAAGCGACAAAAACTTGAAAAAGCCAGGCAGAAGTTTCCGGTTTGACTGTTGTGTTATTCGTGACAAAAAAAAAACCTCAAAAGCCAGCGAGTATGGTTTACTCACCAGAGTACCTTCATTCTCTTAACGTAATTCAGAGTCACATAAACATTTAGAAGAATTATCGTGATTAAACCAGTTCGTTAATGAATGACTCAAAGCCGTTTAAGAATTACAAGACTGGCAGTAAAATATTGCGTCATTGTTAATTCATTGTTTTTGCCTTGATTAAAAATCACTCTCATCCAAACATTTCAGCAATGGTTCAGCTAGCCCCTCCCCCACCCTATCTCCGCCGTTTCTTGTCACCGATTTTAGAGCGAATGATCTTGAGGTACAAAATATATGATCGCAGGAGATAGGGACAACGCGCTTATGTAAATAACTTTTGTAGCCTATAACCGAACAAAAAATATCATGGGATACGGTATTCGCTCTAGTTATTATCTTTAGGGGACTCAAGCCTAGTCTATCTAGTATGTAAAAATACCTATCATGTTATATACCTATATCTCTAGTATATTGAAATATATACCAAGAAACAGGATATAGATACCAAGAATCTAATTGTAATTTCTGAGGGCCCCTTCGTTACTGGGGCGAAATTTTACATCGGACAATGTGGCTTATTTTGCAAATGATGGCGCCAATTAAAGTATAAAACTCATGATTTTCTTTGCGAAGTTTGTAAAAGTATATTATCATTACTTATTTTATGTCTAGAAATCATCTTTAACTCTGTTATCTTTTAATGTTATGAAACCCATGCAGTTTACGGCATCCTCGGAGACCCAGGGGTAGTTAGTCGGGTCGATAAAATGATCGTGGTGAAAGTTTTCTGTAAGATCGATCTTACAGAAAACGTTCACCACGAACATTTTATAGACCCTACTAACACGCGGCCTCTTTGTCTCCGAGGATGAGTTTACAGTTGAATGTGTAGCGAATAAGAAAATATTCGAAAATATGCGCAGGACTTTTATTTCATAGATTCAATCTCATAAAATTCTTCATACAAGCTGTGGTAGCAGTAAAGCAGACACACTATAAACATTAATTCCAAAGATAACAGCTAGTCTAAATTATAAGAAGATTGCAAATAGTAGTCGAGGCAACCAGATCACAGCAATCAAACATGGCAAAGATCTTTAATTGCGGTGATCAAGTAGGCTCATCTACTGTAAACACAATTTCAGTGGTAAAAATTAGAAGTTATCGATGACTAAATATATGAAATATTGTTAAAGAGCCACTCATTGTTCGGACAGAGCTTAAAAAAATATTGCATCAAACTGTGTTCCTTCAAGCTTTACGCAGGTGGAAAAGTGAAGAAATATACTGTAGACTGTTCGGTAAATGCCGAAGAATCCTTGGGAAGAGAAAATAAAGGTGACAAATGTTTATTGCGGTTTTGTTTACCATTAACGACCAGGAAAAGAAGCGGCAGGTTGCTCTCAAGCTGGGCTTGTATGGAGAAATACAGTTGACTCTCGATAACTCGAACACTCGCTAACTCGAATCACGCGCTAACTCGAACCAAAATCGGTTTCCCATTAGATTTCCTCCTTACATTTACTGTAATTTTACCCTCGGTAACTCGAACCCTTCATACTCGAACCTCGCGTTAACTCAAAGTCATTTTTGTTCAGCCTTCAGACCATTTCTATGATAATTTTACCCTCGATAACTTGAACCATGTTTTAAGCGCATGACTTGTCGAAACTAAAAATTGTGTTGCAGTCCTATACTAAACACTGAGTTTATTTCAAAAAACCAATGTGTTCTTTGTATTTCTTCAATCACTGAATATCAATAAATCTCTCGCTACCCTGGAAGTGAAGTATACGTGATACTCTCGCTTGCATTCCTTCCCCATCCCATTTCCTTACTTCTGGTTATTTGCTTGGAACTCCCAATACTGGAACTAGTACTCCCGATGACTCGAACTTTCTCCGATTTGCCTAGAAAGTTCAAGTTATCGGAAGTCGACTGAAGTTATCCCGGGAAAGATGAGTACTGACTATGAGAAAAACGAGTTGACCCGTTTGCCCTACCCAAATGCTGGCAACAAAAGGGGCAGAACATGCTCTGATTGTCTCTTTCCAAGATGACCAGGCTGGGCGAGCCAAAGAATTTGCATGGAAAAAAATTGGTCTGGCTAAAACGGTGACCCTACCAACGAAAGAGCCGTGACCTGGCTAGGTGGATCATCCTTTTAGCTGAAACAACTTTTCTCATGTAAACGGCTCGCCAAGTTTTGTAAGGAATTTTAAGAAACGTTGGCTCTCCCGTCCGAGAGTGGATCGGGTAGGGCAATGACTCTTCCACCCGAGACCAGTTTTCGTCATATAAACGGGGACCACACAGGGTAACCACGGTTGTAGAATGGGCTCAAATTAGCAGCAAAACAACACGTTTTTTTAGGACGTCACAACGGCTAAGGCGTATACTGTGCTGATATGAGGGTCCCCAATAGGGTTCTTCAATCCCGTAATCCCGACCCAAAATTTTGTGCAGTCCCGTAATCCCGAGGGTTATTTTTGGCATCCCTCTCCCAAACATAGTTTCAATCCCGAGTCTCGTCCCGATTTTGCTTTTAAATCCCGAATCCCGAGCTTCAAATAAGGGAAATTCCGGATCCCGAAAAACCGATCGAGGACCCTCCGATGTTGTAGCAAAGAGATGTGGTAAAGTATCACGTTTAGGGTAAACAAGAGAGATCATGTCAATCATTTATCGCGCTTGCTTTAATGCCCTTTTTTAAGTGAAGAAGAGTGGTTTTTTTTCTTTATTAACCACGTGAATAAGAACTCTCCCCTGCTTTTTATCTTGGTCAGATACTTCCTGTTAACCATAAGGGTAGTCAATAACGTGGCCACGTTTAGTTTTAATTCTCATCGCTCTAATTAACATGCGCTGGAAATGGCAAGAAGATTTCTCCAAGAGTTTCTCCTCGCCTAAAAAGACTCCGTCTTTTATACCCGGGTATATTACAGTTCTAGTGCATCCGACAGGTCTTTTAAAAAGTGTCAGTTTGGTAAAACTTTTTAATCATTTAATTAAGCTGTCCTTTAAATTTTTATGGTAAAATGACATCTCTATCTTTTGTAAAGGTAAAAACGAAACCTCCTTTGTTTCATACTGGCGTTGGCTGGAGTAAACATCGAAGCTATAATGACCCTCCAATCACGCCCAACACGAACGGTCACTATCGAGAAATCAGTAAAGGAAGCTTCTGCTCCATACGGAAAGATTCTTAGAATACTCCTATTGTATTTTGATACCTCTGGTTTCAACTTTGTAAACCGCCGCTACATGTAGCAGAGGCATACTACAATCTAAAACATGGTTTTCGTTGTGGGAAAATCTAGCTTTTGTGATTTCAATTAATTCCCAAAGATCCGATCAAACAAAGGAAGTATTTGTCGAACCTAAGCAAACATCGAAGTGATATTTGAGTTTAATATCTCCCTCCGGATCTGTCAGGAAAATGTTATTCAGCTGATATTTACTTCCGGGTCGCTGGTCTGAAATCTGAATTAAAGACGCTAGTATTCAAGTTATTTTGTTTGCCTTTCCATTCAAAACAATAAAACACATGTTGCTTTCGAGCCTTTTAGCAAAGCTAAGCGAAAACAAAGGCTTCTCCGCAGTATCGAAACTAGGAGAGTTCTCGGCACCCATTATCCTTTCTTATTTTTTACACTTAATTAATTCTTAAACTGAGTAGTTTTTCAAACCTACAAAAAAGTATCAAAATGTTCCCGCCAAAGTGAAAATGTCTAATACGATTAATTCCAGAGACAAAGCTTGTTTCTAATTTAATGCGAATTTCTTCTCAGTATCCATAACTGTTGAATACGTTTTTCAGCTAAGTACGGTCAAGTACGATTTTGTCAAGGTTGGAACTAGAAAAGAACACATTTTAAAGTGAATTGACCATTTTGCTATATCTGCAAACTAAAGGTGTTTTTACGACTTCTTTGAAACCGTTATTGAAGTATTTGAACAAATTAATTGATTCGAATAACGCAATAATATCAAAATAAACAATTATAAATTACAGTGGAGCCCTGTGGGCAGATGTTCACCGGGTAAAGACCTCTAAGCTAAAGCTTACTGGTCTAACAATTTTTTTGGATGCCTTGCCGGCGGTGCCGATTGACTGCTATGATGATGAAATCCAAATTTTGTGAGCTTGAAAGTGGAAATAAAAGTATTGATTGTTGATTTAAAAAGTAATAAGAATGCGGATGAGCCGTTCTCATTTTTCTTTTTAACGGTTTATTATTCACGGTGTTGGAACATAAGCCAACATTAAACTTTGTTGAAGTATTATTTCTAACCTTTTCTAAAGAAATGTCCTGGTATATTCGTATAGTTTGTGCCAAACAGATTTATACTGCAGCCCTATTGAGCTGACTTTACCATACAGAGGTTTACAGACTTCCATTTTCTTAGTTACCCTTCTCTATAGGTCAAGAATTCACTAATTTGCCACCTTCTTAAACCATTACCTGTGTGACTGAATGTTTAAACAAGAAAAAATAATCTTGGAAACGCTAGACTTTCTCTCCTTACAATAAAGCTATACACCATCGATATAGCTATGTGGAAACTTAATGACAACGGTGATAAACTACCCTGGCTCCAGCGGTCCGTTCTCGAAATGCAAAGGATGAAATAAAATTCAGTTGCTCACGGTTTAATCAGGTTTCCGTTCTCTGTCGCGGTTTCGTCGCAAACTATCAAGATTTGAGTAACAAAAAAACCTCTGGTACCCAAAGCAGTGATGAACTCAGGATAAAGTACAGTGGAATGATTTTTTCGATCGCTCACTTCTGTTCTAAGTATTTTCTCTTGCCATTTGTTTTGCAAGACCTTCATTGAATTGAATCAAAACAAAATAATTAACAAAATCGAGGGACTCACACAATTATTACTACCCAAGTAAACTGACATGACAAAATGTCTCTGAATTATTCCTAATACTAAATGCGTAAGAAGATTTTTGACAGATAGTAGCCAGACTTTAAACCCAAATTTAAATTAAAAAGTTTTTTTTTTGTTTTTTTATCTACAGCAGGTTGACAGTAGGTTGCACAATTGAGCATACACGCTCGTATTTGCTAAAACTTTAATTGAATAACTTGACGTATTGCTCATTTGCGGGTTTCAATCATAGCTATGTTTACTTTAGTAAACGAACTTGCAGAAACTTCATTTCCTTCGTTCTCTATGGCTCACTCGCCGGTACGACAGCCACGCCCACGCCCTTTAATGTTAGCTCTAATATATTTAAACCAAGCAATCGCTTTGTATTGCTCAATCATACTGACTGACTGACTTCAGTGTTGTATTAAAATTGGGGGCTACGTTTTGATGGTGAATTGATTCAGTTTTTAGACTCCAAATCTAACCGCATTTGACTAGTTCATTTTGTCTGTCAAACTTAAAAATTCGACCGAAAATAAATTTATTCAGTTTTCCAATTACACAATTATAGTAGTATCAAACTTTATTCATAATCACTATAGATTCCCAGTTCACTCGCCTTTAGGAAAGGAAGGTATGATTTTTGGAGGCATCTTTTTTTAAATAGCTTCTGTCGAGGTGTCTGTAAAGGTGTAACTTTTCTCGATTATTTATATCTGACAAGGCCCCTGATAAAATGGCCGTGTTCATTTAGCTGTGTTAAAAGAAAGAAATAGAGTGCTAATCGATTTAGATTACACACCACGCCACGCATAAACCATTCAACGTTTTGTTTGAGCCCAATTAAAACCAATGAACTAACAGATATTCTTTTCGGAAATTGCGTTTTTTTGTTACGTTAAAAGTGCGTAATTGTTCATCGGCTCACTTGTTACTAAAACTTTAAAATTCGAACAGTTTTCATTCCAGTGTTTAGCCTCGTGATCAGTATTTAACCAAAGCATGATTGTGCCTCGTGTACGATCAAAATCTAACGAAACGAACACCAAAGAAAGGACCGCAGTTTTTGTTGCTTGCTCAAGGGTCAGATTCCTAAATTCATTTAAGGGTGTCATTCGCGTATTATAGTTCACTAGTTGAAACGTTTGTTAAAGAAATAAGCCCTGGCTCCCAATTAGAATCACCTTCACGCGATGTATATTTCGCAATATTTAGCAGAGAAGTTCCTACTCATTCGTCGAAGCCATATATTGTACTAATCGAGCGTGGGAGGTTTCCCTGATTAGCCTCCTGGATGGATTTAATGAGAAATCCTCCAAGTTGGATTGAATCAAGAATCGAAGAATTCGTTATGTGCATTTGTCAGAATAGAGGGTCGTATAGATCCAAATCAGAAGTTTCAGATTCACTACGGATAAGAAACAACTGCTCTTAATTTCTACCCTGAAAATGACATTTTCCTAAAGCACGATGTTATCAAAGTCATCAGTAACTTAAAGGTTGCAAGGTGTACCAAAAAGCTACAAAATTGTATACGTACCTTAGAGAAAGAAGCATAGGTCGCCTTCTGCATGTTGCTACAATATAAAGATCTCTTATGATTTCGGGAAATGTTTTCTTAGTCTACTTAGTCCAACCATTTTCATGCCACTCGTTGTTTGCTTTCATCACGCAACTTTGCGAAGTTGATTTACTGCCTACTAGAAATAATCACTAGCCGGAAAGGACTGAACCGTAAAGTTTGCAATGTAATTAACAAAATGGCATTAGCGTTTTAGGCTAAGATGAAATTTACTGAACTGTATTAATAAGGCTTCATAATTTTAAGCCAAATACATTGGCAGAAAGAGACATCTGTCTCAAAACCAATAATTATGACAGGACAGTGAGCGTCTCTCTTCTCGCGTTTAGGAAATTGTAACTCAATTTAAGGGCACCGTTGGAAATTATACTTTTTACGGTCTTCCTATACTGTAAGTTTTTGTTGTTTTTTTCTTTTTTCATTTATTTATTGCTAAAAAGTATTGGAGAGGGTTAGGTCTCACGGGCGAACAAATTGAGGCATTAAAAAAAAGTTTTCCCATGAAAGTGACTTTTAACAAAATAACTTATAACTTGACAAAGAATCGCACCGGTTGCTTCAAGTTTTCTTTTTCCGCTAACATACGTTTCGCTTTCCTTCCTGTTTTACCAAACATTTCTATTTGCTCACTGCGTAGCGCAGAAAGATACTGGAGGGGCGCCTGGTGTTTCATTTTTTGTGTGTTAGCAAACATCGGAACATTGAATAGCTCCAAAGTTTGTTACATTGTAAAAGGTGAAACTGAACTGATCAGCAATGACTATATGCCGGCTATCATGACTTTTCATGACTTATGATCCACCTGCAATTTCTTTCAGTTAAATCTTTGTTTAACGGTTATTTATTTATGTATAGTTTGAAGGTTTTTCGAGGACTGCATGTACTCTTTGTTTTACCGTTTGACGCACTAGCGGCACGCGAAAGGAGTTGAGGATTCAACCCCCTTCCACTCCATTGCCCTCTGTTCTCTGTGGACTCATCAACGCGTACCATTGATTCTCTTCTACTCCAGAAATTAAGGGAACAGCGACCATTATCGCTCTCGTTTAGAGTCTCGAGCAAAACCTGCCTCTTTTTGTTGGTTTAGAAGCTGTGGAGAGAACCAAAAGAGACAACTGGATAATATGTCTCCGTTCCTAGGTTCTGGTTTGACGTCTTTCTTAACCCAGGGTCCATATTCGCCTGATAACTTTGTACGAGACCGCTTCCTCTCAAAGAACATTTTTCGAAGAGGTAGAAGTCCTGCTTTTCATGCCCATTGTGAAAAAGTAGCTTGTGTATCAGGGGCACGAGAAACATATATAGAGGCCCAGATAACAAGGGCGCAGTTTCCGCGTCGCGCGGTTCGTCTCGCGCACAATATTTTATGCACCTGCCACGCGGGCTAAAGGTCACGTGACGTATGCTGTTTTTAACGGCCAGTGTAGCCTAAAGCCCCGTGCAAAAGGACACAACATTGTTTGATGTTACTTTTTGCGTCCGTTTGCACACCCTTTTGCATGTTGTTGCGTGTTGTTGGGAGTTGTTGCGCAAAGTTTGAAACTGGTCAAACTATGAGCAACAAAGTTGGGAGTTGTTGGCCAACAATGTTGCGTCCGTTTACACGGGGCTTAAGTAGCATGCTTTTTTAAGGGGTTAGGGGAGAGGAGATCTTAGAGGACGAAGGGAGGAGGGGAGGATTGAAGAAAGAGAGAGTTTCAGTGAAGAGACAGTTTCTCTCCTTTCGCAAAGTAAGTAAAGCAAGTAGAAGCACTTAGTTATCCTCTCTTGTTTTAACCTGCGAACAGCCGACGTATTTCCGGTCGATAACAACGCTGATGTGCTCGTGTGAAAAAAGAAGTAATAAAAGCTATTTACAGCAATTAAGAATTAATAAAGCTTTTCCGCCAGAAACCGCCTGGGCTCAGGCTAAGGACAGAGTCGCCCTGTATCTATGGATGACTAAACGCAGGTTGGTGGTATATTAATGCCGGAGTTTTAATACTGATTCAGAAAACTTTTACGAGAATGTTTCAATCGTAGGCCCGGGAGGCCGGCTTCTAGGATTCATGTCTTAAATTATTTTGATACAAAAGCTGTCGTACACCTTTTCTTTTTTTCTCCTCCACGGAATTGTTGGTTTGAACTAATAAAGGATTAAAAAAGCTGCAAAAACCGTGGACGAAGATCCTGCTAGTTGTAAACGTTGGATCTCTAGAAAAGATATCAAATCAGCCAAAATCTAAAGAACCAAGAACAAGAAGTCCAAAGACTACTGCAAAGCTGATTTAAAACAACGTATATTGTTTTTTATAACAATATTTCGGCTGGCCATACCAGCCTTCTTTAGGTTTACAGATGTTACTGAACTTATGTGATTGCTACATAGAGCGGTTTTCACTTGACTGTCGAAAGGAATTGGTTTTGGTTTTGGTTTTGGTTTTACTACGCCCTTTGGTTGGCTAGTGTATTTACTTTGGTTTTGGTTTTACGACAGTTAAGTGAAAACCGCTCTAAGTTCAGTAACATCTGTAAACCTGAAGAAGGCTGGTATGGCCAGCCGAAATACCGTTATAAAAAACAATATACATTGTTTTAAATCAGCTTTGCAGTAGTCTTTGGACTTCTTGTTCTTGGTTTGAACTGACGCCACGGCGGCCATTGTGGTTAACAAGAGCAAATCTTCTCCCTCCGCTGGGTACTAAACTCTAATCAACTTCATGCAAATTCTGCCAAAAAAAAAAAAATTGTATTGTTTTGTCAACCCTCCCCAGTGTCACGTGGTTGCTTACGGGTTGCTTACCAACAACTGCCATTGTCTGGTTCAGTTTCTACTCTTCACTTGATTCTTTGCCAATATAATATAAAAGAACAATATTGATGAATATTAGCCTTTTAGCCTACCTGCCAACTCAGACGTATTACTAGTTGATGTTTCCTTCCGGAGAAAGTGAAGTAGTTTCGCGGTTCGGTGGATCGGAGGGAATAGAAAACCGGAAATACCTGTACATTCGCGGGCTAGCCTGCTCTCAGATTGGCTCTCTGATCTCTACCCAATAGCCCGGGGAGGAGGGTACTCCGGCGGAGTTGGGTTAATTTTTGCTGGGTATGTGCCGCCGGCATCTCAGAGCCCCTACCCCATTATAGTCTATTCTGTGGCCCATTATAGACCCCATCTTAGTCACTTTTGGGCAAATATGTAATTTTCGCGATCCCATCTTAGTCACTGTCTATTTATGTATCTACCTTATATTGAATGAGGAACACTTTACTTTTCACCTACAGTACAAACATTCTTGTACGTTTGCTAACCGCAGATATGAAGGACTGTCTTACCCCAAAAATCAAAAAAATGTGCGACCCCATTCTAGTTCATCTATTGAAAATGCGACCCCATTATAGACAAGCCAGTTGTGAAAATGCGACCCCATCCAGCGCCACATCACCAGTTTCCTCCTCCCCGAAGCATTAGCTCTAAAAGCTACTGAACCTGTACCAAGTTGTAGCTAAATTCCCATACGCAAATAATTCAATAGGATGAACGTACACAATCACGGGGCATTTGTACGAGGGAAAATAAGACGCGCAGTCTTACATATAAATTAGACGCAAATTGTCCCCAATAAACAACACATTTCGTCTGTAACACGCGACTTAGCTAAGACCTGTTCGTAAGACGGGTCTTAGCTAAGTCGTGTCTTATTTCAGACGAAATGTGCCATTTGTAGGGGACAATTTGCGTCTTTATTACATCCCGAATATTCGTGACTAGTTTAGTTTTGTTGATATAGTCTCAAAGGCGTTCATTCTGAACTGAACGAAATAGTTCATCGTCATTATTTATGCTCGGCTGTAAATGTTGAATCTTTAACCCTTTTTAGTTTTTGTTAGCCAAAAGTGATCGCGACTTCAATGACTGGCGAGAGGATAATGGGACAATTATCCTTTTTCAAGTGTCATCCTCTCGGTTTTGCTTAACTTTCTCTCGTCTGTTGGCCACAATTAAATCCCTTACGTAATTATAATATTTGTCCTTTAATTTGACACAAACACTTGAATACTAGTCGTTACTCTGGAGAAATGTGCCGTAGAAAAAACTGAAGTTTTCTCCCGAGACGGGCAAATTCTGGGTCTTCTTCATCCGTGAAGTTCCGCAACCCGTCAGGCTGCTCTACAGACTATTGTCTGCGGACAAAATGGAAAAGGGTCTTGAGTTTCTCTTGCTTATGCCCTAGTTTCGGTGTGATAATTGAAAAGACCAGAGACCAGTCTCGTAATTTCGACAATTTTCCATTGTCATGGATCCTGATCAAGAAGAAACTGCAGTCGTTGAGAAACTTCTGTTAACCGCTTCTAGAAAGTTTCATAACTTAAGACAAAGTAGGTACTCTCACATCCTACGCTTTTGTAGAATGTATTTTGTTTGAAATTAAACCTAACGAAGATGATTAAATTCTCGTCAATTTTGTGTAAACCATTAGCTCCCGGCGCCTCACGCCTCACTGAGTTAGTCCATCGTCTGTTTTAATTGAATTAAAATAAAGGACAGGAACACCAACTCGTGCGGGTGAGGATTAAATAAGGCTGCTCACACTCTAACAACAATCCCAAGAACGGACCAAAATTATAAACAGTTGTATTATTTTGGTCAGGTGATAGCGAACGTGATTGCTTCTGTTCAAAGGTCTAATTTTCACGTGTCCGCGGTTTGGAATCTCAGAATCAATTATAAGATTATTATTACGCAATTTTCACTTTTGCTGAAGTTGAGTCGTTTCCCCCAAAGTAGAGCAAAAAATCATCTGGCCGAATTTGCCAGGTCTCTCGTGGCGGTTATCAAGTCTTGGTAACCGATTATGAGCCATCTGTGTCGTCTTTTTTAAAGAAATGCTACTCAAACTAAGAGAGGTAAAAAAAAAAAATGAAGATAGTGAGCATTCTGGCTACCGCATGCTGTGCATGTGAATCGAAAGTTTTTAGATCTACATAATTATTGTCATTTTTCATTGTTCAGACGTGGAATTAGGCCAAAAAAGAGAAACTAGTTCAGCTACTCAAAGGTACGACCTAGTCAGTACAATAATAATGCTGGTTTTTGTTGTAGGTCTTGTGGACATGCGACCTTTGGGAGGCAGGAAAGTCAGAGTCAAGATGAAGAGCAGAAACAGAAGAAAACGCGCGTATCAGTTGTTCCTCGTTTGGCGCGAATGTCACTCACGAAAGTGTAACGTTACGACCTTCGGCACGTCTTCGAACACGCCCCCGTATATTACCAGGCACCGCCCATAAGAGTTCTAATATTGAACAACAAAGCAAGCCTTTTCCTGTTTCTTCAAATACGCTTTGCTTCTCCGATTGAACAACTCTCTTACTACTAGATGGCTGTTTGAGGTGTCGAAATGAGGCGAAACGAGAGGAGCAGGATGCAAAATAATAAAATGGAAACATTTCTTAACGGCCGCACTTTGTCAAGTTCGAAGTATGCGAGTATTGAGGTAGGAAGGTGAAATTGTACTTTGTACTCTTTGAAGCTTTTCTTTATTTGGTACGGAAGGTTGGAGAGCAAGTATTTAAGTGCCTGTTTGTTTGAATTTACTGCAGATTTCACCCGCCTTAGAGAGCTTACTAAAATATGGGACTATTTAAACTTGGAATTACGAGCGTGCTTTCTCCAGTGTTCACAGGATATCGAACTTTGCTTCTTAGAGGTTAAGCGTATCCCGAAATGCTTGTACACCAACCACACGGAACACACTCAGGACTCGAGATCGCAGTTTAGCGACTTTTTTAATAATGGGTTTTTTCGCTTGAGAAAGTCATACCACAAGACAAACCGTTTAACAAGGAGACTACCCTGTAATTATATTCACTATCGGAAATCAGAAAATTTATTAAATTATACAAGAAGAACTGCTTATGTAATCTGTATACCAACAAGCGTAACAAGCGGAGAAAAGCGAGGTTTGTTATTTTTCAGTACTGCTCCAGCAAGTATAAGTTTTGCGTCTTCATCAGGTGCTGCTATTTACCTAAGTGTTCCTCATGTACTACCCTTCAAATATTTGTGCGATCATGTCCTCAATCACCCAGTAAAGCTCCATCCAGCTTCGACATATACTTCCGTTTAGGCGAACCAAACTTCACTGACTAAGGTGAACTTATCAAGGCATCACCGACAGTGAAAGGAACTATAGCTTTTTTTAGTCAAAGGATCAGACTTCCATGAGATAGCAAGGGTCTCGTTTAAAGGACTGTTCACGGTTTAAAACAAGCTTGGATGCCGTGCCTTATAAGAACCCCATAACAGAAGGAAATTTTTGTGCCACGGAACCTGGCTGTCCGCGACCAAGAAATGTAGACTACGTCTCGATATTTGACTCTCTTCAGCTCCAAATTCATATCTTTGACGTATGACAATCCAAAGCTTCATTTTCTGAAAATTTTTTTTCATTTGCCTAAAAGCCCTTCTCAGTGATTTTCCAACAAAACCCGACCTGCTATTTGGCGTGTTTGGACATGCCAAAATATTTCAGAATCCGGTACAAAAGGGACGAAGAATTGACGCAATTAATGATTCTTTTGTTTTTGATATCTCGCACGTTAAATCGCAGCACCACAAAAACATAAATGTCACTCAGTTTACTTGTTCAGTTAGGCCTTTAAAAATGACTTTTTTTCAAAACTTTCACTTCCGACGACCTGATCAAGCTAAGTCAGCGGGAAAGACCAAGTCTATCTTCTCGCAAAAGTTAAGTCTAGTTCACTACGCCAATTTATATTCCGTGCAAAACAACTTATAACCGAATGTAATCTTTTCTGTACGTGACTAATTGTTAGCCTTCAAATGCAACAAAAGAGCTTTACAAATGTTTTGCGGATTTCGACGTGACCCTCTGAACTACTGATTCCCCAACTTTTCCAAAGTTCCTGCCGCAATGCACGTTGCCCCTTTTCCGTTCCATTTGGCATCGATAATCTACCACTGTGTAAAACTTCAGGAGGACTGAAGAGAGAATTTTAAAAAAGAAGTTCAGTTCGATAAGAATGTGATAGAAAAATCTAAAGAAACAATGGTCCCGCGTCGAAATAGTTTTATCAATTGATTTGATCAATTAAATTTTGCCACCGCCAGCCTTTTGTCGGAGCGAGCAGTCAAGGAAGATAGACGGAAACTCTGCTTCCAGGGTCTACGTAAAGATTGGTCCAAATCATCTGTTACAAAGAACTTAATTAAGGAATTTTAATAGGTAAAAGAATTGCAGAGAAAGGTGGAACAGAAAGGCTTTGATTAGCGAAGAGCCCAAAATATTAGTCTTTACAAATCGGACAATTTGGGACGGGATTTATTTCCGCTGACAAAATGTGCGCTCCGAAGATTAATGTCGAAAACGTCGCTCAGTGAACCAACGAGTGCAGTGTTGTTTGTTCTTTAATATTTGTTAAACATTACACTTCCGTTTTCTTTATTAATTCGTTTTGAAGTTTCGATAGGGTGGTTCCCGAATAGTTTGCCAATCGAACTCATCGTAAAAAAGGGACGATGATCTAAGGCAAGGTTTGGCCGAAATTTGGGTTTGGTCAACACAGAAATGAAGCGATTGATATTAAAACGGAAAAAGGTATGACATGGGCGAGGGAACAAAGAAAAGCCTTCAAATTTGTCATAATAGCGCCTGTTCGGACTTTGATCTTCAAACGAGAATAGTTAAAATTACCAAAATATTTGTATGGCGCGGAAAATTATTCTTTGCGTGATCTGAAACGCTGAATGATTCAGTTTACTTCGACGCGGGCAGTCAAGTTATTCAGGCAAATTATTCGTCGTCACGTGTCATCTTCTATTTTGGCCTTGGCCGAATGTAAACAAACGTTGTCCGCTTGGCGGGACAAAGTTCGTTTTCAGCCTCTGACTACACGTGAGTAAAGTTTAATTCACGCGCCGTTCACATGAAAGTACGACTGTGATTGGCCGAATTTTAAGGAGATGTATTGTGATTGGTCCAACCCCCAAATACGCCCTCTGAACTGCATGATCACAGTTGCTGATCTAAGTTCAATCAACACAAAACGATAACAAAAATCTCTTACGAAGCAAGTTTGAGTCAGAGTTTTGCAGAGAATATTAGAGAGATGTATGTTCTTCCCTTATCTCCACCTACAACGCCTTCGTCGTCGTCTAAAGAAATAGAAGTAAGTGAAATTAGAAAAGAACTTTTGAATGAAGAAAAGGTTTCAATAACTAACATTTTTACCCTCTTTGTGTTTACATCAGGAGGAGCAAATGTCTGACTCAGAAAGTTGTCAAGCCGAACCGAGTGGGAACGTCGATTTGGATGCTGTGCAGTCGCTTCTGGCAATGAGTCAGTGGTCGCCTCCTTCTCATGAAAGAAGTCCTAGCCCCGATTCAGGTGTTTCGTCTATCAGCAGAAATTCGTCGAGCGCGTCTTTGAGCAGTACAGTCAGTATCACTTCCGCTGAGGACGACTTGGAAAAGGTGAGATTTTCGCTGTGAAGAACATCAAAAAAATCTTGTATATTTGCGGGTTAGTTGTTAGATCTTACGCTTGTAATTTAATGTCATATTACAGTTTCCTAATCGCCTCGTTTCGCCTATTTTACAGCCTGAAAGCAACGGTATTCGACCTATAGCACCCGCAGACCTAGAAAGCCCGCGTATGGATAACACTGGACTTAGTGCGTCAATCGCGGGATCTTTGGGAGCGATTTCTACCACAAATACTCCAACGGCTACAGTAGCAAGCCTGCCTTTAAAAGTTTTCCCGGGAGGAGTAAATGTGAACCAGGTTCTTTTGGCAAACGGTGGGGGAAATCTACCAGCCGGTGCTGTGGTTGTACTTTGCCCCGTAGCTACAAATGGAAGTACACCGACAACAGTTGGAAGCATTTCCCAGCTACAAAGAAATTTTGTGGTCACCCAAGCAGGGCTTATTACACAGTTACAGTCCCAAAATCAAGAGGAAAACAACAGTAATGGAAACAGCCAAACAAATCGAAGAAGAAATCATGTTTGTAACTTTGAAAACTGCGGCAAAACGTACTTCAAGAGTTCCCATTTGAAAGCTCATATGCGGACGCATACAGGTTTGTTCAGTTACATCATAATGTAGACACACAGTTCAACTTCCCTGCAAGCTAGAATTTTTTTTAGGGATGACTATTTTTCGTGATATACAGTTTCAGTTCTTGAATTTTTAAAGTTGTTTGCGTTGTGTGATCGCGGGAATTTTCTCTTTTTTTTCACGTGGATGACATGGCCTGGACCACTCCTTTGTCGTGCCTGCCTTACACCCACCGATCACGTGTAAACACGGAAATTAGCCGTGATGCAATGTTTTAGGAACATTCGCGGGAAAATCCCGCGATAGCCAAATCCTCCGCTTTCCGAACTGGGTAAATTTTCCGATAAAAGTTAGCGAGGGTAAGAAAATAATGGTCGGTTACAATTTTTCTTTGTGAAAAGCCCCAGTTACGTAATATGGCAGTAATCGGGGCGTTTAGAGACTTGGTACCGAATTTCGCGTTTTACGTTTTTCCCATTTTTGTAAAACACCTGTCCCCTCCTGCTTAGAGTTTTGACCTCAATTGGAGAGCTTTTTCTCCTCACTCTACAAACCACTTGAAGTTACATGTTTTGGGGAGGTATTTATTGGTAAATTGAATCGTAGTTTTTATGTCTCCTTTTTCTTATGTTGAAGTTGAAATGTTTATGAGAGTCCAGAAATTAATTTTCTTCTCTTTTTGTGCTTGTCAGGAGAGAAACCTTTTCCATGCACATGGGAAAATTGTGACAGACGTTTTGCAAGGTCTGATGAGTTAGCGAGGCACAGACGAACGCATACAGGAGAGAAACGATTTGCTTGTCCTCTCTGTGGGCGGCGTTTTATGAGATCTGATCACTTGACAAAGCATGCAAGAAGACACATGACTGCCAAAAAAGTCCCAGGCTGGCAGCTTGAAATGAACAAACTAAACCAGGTTGCAACAGGTATGCAGCCGTCATCGCTAAGCATGCCTAGTATGGTGCTGGCCGCGTCAGGTGCTGCGACAGCCACTACCAATACAATGCCAGTGAATTCATAGTATCTCGACAGAAGAGACTTGAAGAACTGTGTATTCAAAGGCCTCGGGCCCAACGAAAGAACAGTGGTTGGCCATGAACTTTGTGGAGAGACATCTTCACATGCTAGCAGATAATATAGATTCAGTGATTAATATATTGTGGTGTGACTGTGACTAATAAGCCGTGTTATAGACAGTGACTGGCTAGTCTTGATCATCTTGTCCTTCAGCAATAACTATGTGGCTTTTGCCATTGTCCAGAGTATCCTGCTAGTAGTTAATGTACATCACACTCTTTTTCCCTGAGCTGGGGCAGCTTGGCCTAGCCCTTCAAATCATGACCAACAATAAATAAAATATCCGTTGGTAGACAAAGGTTGTTTAAAGTTAAAGTCAAGGTTCATTTAATTTATTTGCTGTAAATAGTACAAATTCCTTTCCAGATGAGTAGTTTTGCTCAACTTGATCGCCACAAAATTTTCCCTTTTGGTTATATTGCTGGTTTTAATCCAAATAATGTTAAAGAATTCATTGCCAGCTAGATGCATGAAGGGCCTCAGTGGAACGTGTATTGTGTTTTTAAAGATGTGAAACCTTGCTTCAGTTTTCTCGATCACCCAACTTTCAAATATTTTAAAATAGTTTTTCTTGTTTTGTTTCGTCTTCAAACAAAGTGTGGGCCATTCACAACAACTACTGATGTCCTTCATGCATCCAGCAACTCAATTCAAAGTAAAAGAAAAAAATACAACAGCCAAAACTATAAGTGAGTGTAAATTTGGAACATACTGTAGATATATTAAGTTTAAAGAGAGATGCAGCAGAGATTCATAGAGCAAGTTTGATGTTTAAAATTTTGTTTTGCAAGATTTAGAAGTAGAGGTTAGTATGCCAGAACACATATTGATATTGAAGACTTGCTGAAATCTTTTATGAAAGCCGTTAAAATCCGCCGTTTTCTGATATTCAGTTATTGAAGTATTTAACCATTTCATACGTGTAAATTATTTGCAAACCACATCTGCCAAATTATTCATCAAGTGAACCGTTTCATTGCCAGATTTCAAATGTTAATTTATATCTTTTTATTTACAATTTATCATCATGTTATATAGGCAGTGTTCTGTACAAATAAAATGCTTTATTGAACAAATTTGCGTCGTCAGTTGATCTTCACCCGTATATTACAACACTCGAAATAGTCTTGAACGGAGCATGGGCATTTCTTGGTCCAGAGTCATTTAATTGTTCATTCCAAACTGGGTGATTCTTGTTTCTCTTATGTTAGTTTCCGCCGTGGCGAGGACAATGGACTGTACTTTTACACATTTTCATATATTCCCTTTCATGTCTTTATCTTCAGAAAGGAAGAGCCCTCAATTGCTTTGATAGGTTACCAATATGAGCACCGCGCCGGTATCGCAGTTATCATGGATTTCATCTTAGCTTGATTTATTACCAGGCCTTATTAATGAATTCAATGATATATCACGTGTTAAGTTTCTCGACAAAGGAAAGTTGCCAGTTCATTGCATTACACAGTGTGCTGGGTATATATTACAGCCGTCAGCAAGACTGGTGAGTTAGGAACCTTGCAGCACTAAGAAGTACACTATAAAAACACGACAAGAAAGTAATTTGTATTGCTCAGAGGATTTCATTTCACTGAAGGTCACTCTGAAGAATGTACGTCAGGTCTAACAGAACAGGGGCGGATCCAGGATTTTTTTTAGGAGGGGGTGCACTCGTCTCTTGCTCTACTTCAACACCAATAAACCACATAGTTTTCTTTTTTTTGCAGAACACCAGTTGTATTAGAAAACCGCAGGTAATCTCAGGGGAGGGTGCGCACCCCCGCACCCTCCCCCTAGATTCGCCCCTGCAGAAAATACCGCTGATTTCTCTGAAGGTGCTCCTTGATAGTGTAGTTTATGTTGACAAGTATTCAAACTTCATGTTTTGTGTGAAAAACTGGATGTTGAGCTATAGATGGCCTATGACGCCCAATTTTATGTGGCAATGAGTTCTTTCTCCTTGTTTTCTTCTGATTTCGTGACTGACCATCAGATGGAGTGGGCGAGCGGACTTTATCTTCGGCCGAAAAACGGAACATGAAAAAGCAAAGACGTTTTTGAGCAACCCACGTCATTCGGAAGTGAACCTTTCGCATTCTTGGCAGTGGTTATACTCAAATTTTCGGAAAATCCGCCTCTATAATCTTGATAAGAATTATGACACTTAGCAACACAAGTTTTATGGTACTCTCGAGGCATCTAAATACCGTAAATGATCTAATAGACTCCCGGGGAGTCTATTTAATTTTAAGAGCCCAAGACGGGGCGTTAAATAGATAGCCGAAGCGTTTAGAAGAGAGAGGTGTTTCTTCTCTTGCTTTCGGCGAATAATACACCACAGTTCTGATATCAGACTATCCAAACTGAGGAGGATGCAATGCGCAAACCCTTGTTAGCAAATTAAAAAAAAAAAGAAGAAAAGGGAAAAGAAACGAATAAATTGAATGTTTTTGCTTTACACTATTTTTCTTTTAATTTGAAGAAATTAGGATCTATTGGACACGGGGCGCGGCTTAAAAGTGTAAGGGGGCGTTAGTTCATTAGACGAGAGGTGTTTTCGCGTTTATTTTGGAGGGTGTGCACGATTAACAATATAGGTTTTTCTAATTTCAATGCTTTTTTAAAAATTTTATTTCAATGAAAAATGCGTTTTCAATAACAGTTTTTTGGTGCAGTTTATGGGTGAACGGAGGGGCCATTCTCGTTCCTAGGGCCTGTCGTTTCTTTTGGGTACGTGGTGGGTGGTGGTCTGGAACGAGACAAAAACCTGAATTTCCTTTCTCACTCCTAGTCGAATATTTTTTGTACTTTTCATAAAGAGAGGATAACGGGTGTATAAAAGGAAAGAGAAACACGTGTTCTGTATGTTTATGGCTCTTTCTTTTTCTCCTTGTCCTCTCTATGATCACAGGAGCAAGATGACGGTCCTCATGGGTTCACCCATAACTTGACCAACCTACTCTCCCTTCTTTGGAAAATGACATAGACGCTATAAGGCAGACCGACCCGCTTTCCTACTTCCTTTAACGTATGTGTAAGTACCCAGCAAACCTTCGGCTGGGCCTTGGCTAGCGTAAGTCCTCCACAACTGATTTAGAGGAAGAAACAGAAAGATCAATAAACAAAACAAAACACGTGTTTCTTCTCTCGCGCGGCAGCTATACTACTGTAAGACTCTGTATCATTATGAGCAGTTGGGCACAATTCGCGATGATTTCAAGTCCGTTATCTTTACTGTAAAAAACATACAAACGATCCTAATTATAGACTGGATAATAGGCTAGCTAAATAAGAGATCACACACCATTTTAAGGTTTATGCGCCAGTCATGAAAAACCAGCGTGTTAAACTGTTAGAAAGGTCAGTACTTTTTAAATTACCTTATAGCATTTACTGTTGCTTCAATTTTATTGGTGTGACAGCATTAATGTTGACTACTTTGACGGTGGGATATTACACCACGGCAACCTGCGACCAGATATTACTGAGACACAGAGAAAATAGGGAGAGGGCGTGATCTCAGGCCAAATTTAGGGTCGTACCGTTGCCATGGCCAGAACATCAAACATAACCTATCAGTGTTTGTTAGTGATCTTAGTCTGCAGGGAGCCGCCTCTCAACAGTCTGGCGAGCTGGTGGGAAGAGATGAGAGGTAACCTGAGATTAGGCGTTATTATTATTATTTTTTTCTTCTTTGCTTTTTGGCTCGAGAGGGAAAATATGGTCGCATGCAGGCTAGATGAGAGGCAACTGTATTCGCAGGCTAGTATACTGAGGTGATCCAGCCTGTCGTCTCTCGGATAGGGGTTAGTTTATTGAACTGAAGAACATTGAGCAAGTTTATAGCCTAAGCTCGAAAGGAAATCCGGACTAGAATATGAAATCCAGGCACTAAATATAATGGTCGACTTAGCGGAATGCACATGTGAAAAGTAATGAACTGCAGGCGTTTTAAGTAATTTCATTTAACGGGATTTTATTCATTTTCGGATTCATTTACTTTGTCGAGGTGTTTAAATTTTATAATAACTATTTCCGGCATTAATGTCTTTTCGCTAAAAGTGATCTATTCGTACCCCAAGCCGAAATCATTTTTAAATGGGTTGTATTTAAACACCCATGAGGACTAGACCGCTTCTACTTGGTTGAGACGCCGGCACATTTTTCATAATGCATGATTTTCGTTCCATTCTGAGGCTGTCAGTGTGACCATGAGGTTGCAACTTAAAAATGACCCTTAATGGGGCAAAATTTAAGGACGACACAAAAAGGCACGCACTCTGCATGCACTTACAAATGCCCGCGTAGGATCTGTGGAGATTTTTGATATCAGCAGGAGCGATAACCGCATCTCTGCTGGAAGACAAAGGCTTTTCTCTCTTTGTGTTGGTTGGAGAAAATGAACAAGGAAAGAGAGGGGGCCCTATACTTTTTTTTGCATGGAGAGGAACTGGGAATTGTATGTTTTTCCAAGGTTAATGGCCGCTTATTCTGAGGAGGGTAGTTTATGCGAAGCTGCTCCAGGCTCCAAGATAGCGGGGGCAACGGATCGCAAAAAAAAACAAAACAAAACAACAAAAAAAAGAAAACCGCGTGGACCGACAGCCTGGCACAGGCTAACCACACAGATGTCCCAGGCTCAGTGACAAAAGTCCATGAAATTCACCCTGTAGTCATATTTCCCTCAGTGTACTTTTCGGATAAGAAAAATCGTGGTTATACCAGAACCCCATGGTTATACTTAGAATCGTAGTATAGAATAACATAAAAATGCAAAATAAGTCTTTGAAGTGCAAACTTTGAGTCAAGTTCTCTAGTTCAGTCTGCACCAGTTCTGATGACGGATAAATGAAATAAACTCTATCATGCTTACAGCGCCTTTTTTTTTTGGGAAAATTTCGCTTAAATATCCGCCATTTCCCGGTCTTCTTGCAGGCATTCAGGCGTTGCGAAATTTTTGCGAAGTCAACCAATCACATTGAAGGACTCACATGGTTTCACTGCCAAACATACATGCGCGTTACAGGGCTTTCGATGTGCGAACTTGTTCAATGTCGAAGGGCTTGATCATCTTTGCCTTTTTTTCGTTACAGTTGAAACTCAAGCAGTCACCATTCCGCGTTTAAAAGAGGGAAGACTTGTCTGCTGCGACCCGGCGGTGAAGGTAAGCCATTTTGGCCTGAGATTAATTGAATTTCAAGTGAGAAAGATGCCAACATAGTTTAGCCACGTTGAGCAAAATCGTCAATGGCGGACTTCTTTAATATCTGGTAACGTTTTCCTTTAGGGCGGCCACACCGCGAAGATCTTTTCCAACTGCCCGGAGGCCGATTTCCTTAAAAAAGAAAAGTTTGAGTTCACCTTCAACGTGGATTCAGACCCCAGCTAGCGTTTGCTAAGGGCGTATTTGGTGGTAACAGACAAGTAAGATTACGTACTATTGTAGTAGTGATAGGGCCTTCCAAGTTTGTCAAGCTGGAGGGAAAATGCTCTTTAAACATTTCTTCCTCTCATAATAGTTTGTGAAGAAACATTTTAAGCCAGCTATAAGCTTAACTATTTTGTACGAACGAGTAATGGTAACACACTCAGCTTTTCCGAGTGGAAAGCACAGGTGTTAGATCGTCAACTTAAAACACGTGGGATTTCAAGCTTGATCATTACTGACTCCTCCAATTTTTTTTTTGAAATATGAACTTGTTACATTGCGCCGCACAAAAGTGCCATGGTACAGTAACAAATTAACGCTTGAATTTGGGTTTACACTTAATTAAGAGGCTGTCCGCGTAAGAACCGATAAGGCAAATTTCGGTCTATCACGGATTGCCCTGATTTTTCCAGTGGAAGATAACTATCCTATCCCATGAAGTAATATCACATTTATTTGGACCAACTCAATTTTTTCTCTATATTACAAGAGGATTTTCTAGGTCACCTAAAACTAGCCAGTTTGCCGTCGGAAGTGGTGCGATTTTAAGGAAACTTTAGGGCTCTTGCAAACCTACCTTACAACGCCGAATAAGCTGATTATTTTACACCCAAAAATTTTAACTCTGATTTATAGTTTCAAGGTTTAATGGTTGCATTCTGTGGAAATTTGGCTGAGACATGATTTTTTTAAAATGACCTTTAATTTGCTCATCGGGAAAAGTAATTTGCATAACTAGAGCTGAACGGTAATTTCGCAAAAGTGGCACCTGACCCAGACCCAAGCCTATGATAAAACAGAAGTACTAAGACCAGTCTACTTCTTAATGCAATAAAATTTGTGGGCACTCCTCTTTGCGTGCTGTACAAAGTTCCGTTAATGTTCCAAAATTCTCCATTTTGACAGCAAAGCTGGAATTGTAACGGTCTGCATCTGGTCGACTAATTTCCACAGCTTTAACGTTTCTAGTTATCACTGACTGTCATTAGACCCTTTAAATGTTGGACTTTCGAAAACATGTGAAGAAAACTTAGTAATCACTTTTTCTTGGTTTTTTTTTCTTGTCGACGATGAACATGACTTCATTCTCCGTATGCAAATTAGCCTTAGATGCGTCGTTTCAACAAATTGACAGGAAATATAATACTTGTATTTCATATTTTTAAGGGAAAAATATCTCTTCTTTCCACGGAAAAACACGAACGATGTATGACTTAGAATCCCCAAGGGTCTGTTTCTTTTACGAGGAAGAAGCAGCAGAAGAAGATATGTCAGATATGTTTACGCGAATTAAAATAATTTCATTACTGTGGCATGGTCCGTCACGCATTCCCCCACAGTGACCGTGTATGGATCAGTTCTCTTATCTTATTATATCTTTTTTGAGGTGAAAGTTATTCATTTACTTATTACAGATTCACTCCACTACATTACAAGCATTAGAAAATAAGCTAACACTACTATAAGAAAAAAAAAAAAAAAGTTGTGGAGAAGGAGACAACCAAAAGCGCCAATGCGCCATACTAGGGATGGCCCCATTAATTAAAATATAACAAAAATATAAACAAATAGAAATTTAAATGTTCTAGTTATCCTTAATAAAGCTTAAAACATTTCTTTTAAAAGTTGCAATACTGTTTGATTCTCTAATGTGATTGGATAAACCATTCCATTCATCTACAACACGCTTAAAAAAACTATATTTAAAACCGTCAGTTCTACTAAAATTTGGAACAAGGTCCTGTGTGTCATTTTTCCTCAAGTTATAACCTGTATTTCTGTCCTTACAAAATATGAGCTTATTTGAAATGTCAATATCATAATGCCCATTAATTGCATTAAAAAAAAATGTAACATCTCTAGTGAACCTCCTATTAGATAATGACAACAATTTTAGCTTAGACAGTCTAGTATCATAATCATCATCAGACCTAGTGATCCATCTGGTAGCTCGTCGCTGAACAGCCTCCAATTTATCAATGTTACGTTTAGTATGAGGGTTCCAAGTTTTGCATGAATATTCTAATAAAGGTCTCACAAGACTACAATAAAGTGTCTTCATGGTATCAGTATCCTTTAAGTCCCTACGAGTCCTCTTAACCAACCCTAAAACCCTATTAGCCTTCGCAGTTATTTTATCTTCGTGTTGGTTCCATGAAAGATTACTAGCAGTAAATAATCCTAAATCTTTATACACATTAACACTTTCCAAAGGCTGACCTTCAATATTATACTCCCCAACTAAGGGTGACTTTTTCCTGGTTATTCGCATGATCTTACATTCCTTGGTATTAATTCTCATCTTATTCATCTTACACCAATCTGAAATTTTATCTATGTCACTTTGAAAAGTAGACAGATCTTCTTGAGTACTAATAACCCTATACATTTTACTGTCATCAGCATACAGAGCAATTGAACTGACCTTACCAATTACCCCTGGTAAATCGTTGATGTAGACTATGAAGAATAATGGTCCCAACAAAGAACCTTGTGGGACACCAGAGGTTACGGTTAACCAGTCGGAAGCCTCTCCTTTCACTACAACACGCTGTTGACTTTCTGTTAAATAATCTCTACACCAATTTAGCAAGTCTCCATGGACACCATATTTGTAAAGTTTGGTTAATAGAATATTATGACAGACAAGGTCAAAAGCCTTTGAAAAGTCTATAAATACTACATCAACTTGACCTCTCTTGTCCAAGACTTTGAACCAATCATGGTGTACTAAGAGTAGTTGAGTAGTGCAGGAACGACCAGTGAGGAACCCGTGATGAGAATCATGTATGAATCTAATGACTTGATCATAAATAGCATTGTACACAATTCTCTCCTGGCATTTCCCAGAGATAGTTAAGAGTGAAATGCCTCTATAATTTTCAACTGGCTCTCGATCACCATCCTTATGAATGGGTGTAATGTTAGCTGATTTCCATAATTTAGGTAGGCGTCCCTGTTTGAACGATAAATTGAAGAGCATACTCAGAGGAACTGCAGATGTGTCAGCAGTTGATAATCATACAATTTAATCACTGTTAATTCCGATTCTTTACTGGGTGGGAAATACCGTGCTGTTGTATTTATTCATTCTACAACCGTTTTAACTGAGTCAGTATCACCGGTCGCCACATATGACGGCCCATGGTGTAATACACGACAATTAGCCAAAAAGAGTAGTCACTTGGAAAAAAGAAAAAGGCATAGTTTTTTGTTTACGGTCCGTCTTCTGTTAAACCCCAAAAGTTTTTGCCCCCTGTTAATCACACTAAATTAAGGATCCCTATGTTGTCTATGTTTACTACTGAGCTGATGGAGAAAAGCACGTGCACTCAGTGAATGAAAGACGAAAGTTTGTAAATTAGGTCTCCTTTTCTTTCCCTGGATTTGAATGGTATTTCAAAGTGACACAACTTATTTATTTTTTTTTTTAGCATTACCCAGGGCTGTAGCTAGGTTTTTTGTAACGAGGGGCATTATCGCGAGAGCCGAAGGCACGAGCCTTGTAGGGGGGTCTGGGGGTGTCCTCCCCCAGAAAAATTTTCAATTTGGAGGCTCCGAAATCCTATTTTCAGCACTTGACGTGAGATATGTCTCCGAAAAATCGACCTCGAATATATAAAGGGCAAACAATTGCAAGTCACTATAATCAAAATAACTGAGTCTAAAGAAAACAAATCCATCCACAGACTTGATTTGTCTGGCTCAACAGGTCCAGGGGAGGCAGCTGCCCTACGGCTCTGTTGCCAGGTTGAACTGACTAGGTTGATCTTTCTTTGACATACACATAGGTTGAAAGCTTCTGATTGAGGGTGTTGTGGTCTCAATATTATTATTCTTCAGCGATTCCTGCAACAAGCTTCTGCCTTTCCAACACCTTGTCTTCTTGCAGCAGATCTCTATGGTCAAGTTCAATGTATATTCAAGTTCATTACGTTGGTTATTTCGTCCATTGCCTTATTGTAATTACACTTGGGACTATGTTTAGGTGTTGACTCAAAGCGGCCTAGAGTCCAACGTGGGCTGGCAATAGGTGAGCACGGAATTGGAACGGGGGTGGGGGGAACTCCCTATGATGGCCTATACGGGGAGGCTACGCCCGAAAGGGGTATCTTTTTCAGGCTTCAGGTATATGAAAGGGTAGGCATTTCACTAGATAAAGTATATGAAAGGGCGAGTGCGCTTATTGGAGCCTTAGCAGCACCTTTGGCGGTTCTTAAAGAAAAAAGAACTAAGTTTAAGAATTTGAGGAAAAAGTAGAAGGACTTAATTTTTCAGAAATTAATATACAGAGGAGAAATTTAACCCCTTTAAGTATAAATGCTTGTAAAAGTAGAGGTGGAACCGGAAGGAGGGAGGGTGGATGTTAAAGTAGGTTAAAAATAGAGAGATGGGGAGCACTTTGATGGAGCACATTGTTCAAGAGGGTATAAATACAAAAAAAAAAAACAGCAATCTGGAGGCATTTTTGAAGGCTTAATGAAAAAGTTATTAAAACAAGGAAAACAGAGAAATCTTGTCCAATAAACCTCTCCGGCAAAGGTGTGGACATGGTTGCTGACTGCTCAATGGTACTCTTCTCGACCCTTTGGAGTCAAGTTTTTTCACGTTTCTTGCAACAGAAGGAGCAAATCGGCTATATAAAGATGAACTGAACATTCTGGTACTTTCAAGTCTCACTAATTTTTACAAAACCAGAGACATGTTTTAAACACTGTTTAAGTTAAGAAAAATTGTTTTTATTGCAAGAATGAAATACTTTTCACACACGTCCCAAGGACATTCCTCTTAGAAAATGGCAGGAGCGGGAAAGCCCTGGGGACGAGGTTGAATCCTGACTCCGTGTAGAAAGTTCTTTCTTTTTTCCCCATTTATAATGCTCTTCAAACAATCATCAGAAAACTATCTTTTACAACACACGGATTAACCTTTATGTATAGTATTTTATAGGTAAGAATTGATTAGAGCAAGATGCACGGCTGTCAAAAAATAGAAATAAATAAACTATCTTTGCAAGCTCAACTAAACTGGAAACGAACATCAGAAAACATCGCAAGATAAAATGTTAAATGGAGAAATAAGAATATCAAAACAAAACTTTGACTTCTCTCCTGCCACAGTAGTTATTTTGCCAGTATGATCCAGAGTGTGACCGGGGTATTGAGAAGACCTTAGGCTCGATTTCCGCCGTCTCCCAGTCCCTGGGGGCTCATTTTCCAGCACAGCGGCTTACAATCGAGCCTAACAAGACCTTGGTGCTCGCAAAAACCTGCCAAGTAGGTGTCTGTGCCTTGGGCAGATTGTCATTTTAGTGTTAGCCTGTGTACACACCACCCCACCCCCTCGAAGAAGGGGCCCCTTCTCCGATTTTTCCTAAGGGGAAGGGGAGGGGGGGGGGGGTCTGTACACAGGCTATTTAGTGTCTGTGCCTTGGGCAGATTGTCATTTCAGTTCCGAATACCTATCAAACCTCTACTCTCGCTAAAATGAGTTCATTCAGTCATTGACTTTGCTACACTTAGACAAGTGACAGCTGGCTAAGTGCGACGTAATATCATTCATGCACTCTGCAACCAACACATTTCCCTCCACACCCCTACTGGGACCACACTCTGTCTTGACGATCTCGCGAAAAGAACAGCTTTTTTCCCAATTGATCTCTTCGGCGATTTCATTGACATAATTATATTTGAAACTGGCACCTGTTGCATTATAATTCAATTAGACTGAAACCAAAACAAGATCATCTTGGGAATACGGATGTTATACCCTAACAAAAACTAAAAACTGAGATAATCCCTTTTGCGTGTATTCACTGAAAGAAGAAACTATTTTTCCCGTTTCATTCTGCTACCGATAAATGCTTTAAAGATCTTTGAATGAAACTGAAATTTACAGCTAATTTGCGTTTTGCAAAGCCATACGTGGATTTAGATAGAAAAAGTGTTTATCATACTGCCGTGTACATCATCTGATAAGCAAAAAAGAGTGCCCACAAATTTTATTGTGGTGACAAGAGGACTTACCTTGCAAGTTAACTCTTATTTTTAATTATTATCAATAACTACCATTTAAAAAAAGATGATAATATAATAAAATTGATCGATTCAACGCTATCGTTTTCTAATCGACCACCCCTCTTTAGGAATGCGTGACAGGCCACAGTAATTGAATTATTTTAAGCCACGCAAACATATATCATGATAGCTCATGATATATTATTCAGCTGCTTCTTCCTCGTTAAACAAAAAAAAATAATAAACAGACCTTAAGGGAATTCTAAGTGATGGTTCGTGTTTTTCTGTGGAAAGGAGAGTTATTTTTCTCCTTAGAAGTGTGAAATGTAAGGATTATGTTTCATGTCAAGTTGTTGAAACGACGCATCTAAGGCTAATTTGCATACGGAGAAAGAAGTCACGTTCATCGTCGACAAGAAAAAAACCTAGAAAAAGCGATTACTAAGTTTTCTCCACATGTCTTCGAAAGTCCAACATTTAAAGGGTCTAATGACAGTTAGTGATAACTAGAAACGTTAAAGCTGTGGAAATTAGTCGACCAGATGCAGACCGTTACAATTCCAGCTTTGCTGTCAAAATGGAGAATTTTGGAACATTAACGGAACTTTGTACAGCACGCAAAGAGGAGTGCCCACAAATTTTATTGCATTAAGAAGTAGACTGGTCTTAGTACTTCTGTTTTATCATAGGCTTGGGTCTGGGTCAGGTGCCACTTTTGCGAAATTACCGTTCAGCTCTAGTTATGCAAATTACTTTTCCCGATAAGCAAATTAAAGGTCATTTTAAAAAAATCATATCTCAGCCAAATTTCCACAGAATGCAACCATTAAAACTTGAAACTATTAATCAGAGTTAAAAATTTTGGGTGTAAAATAATCAGCTTATTCGGCGTTGTAAGGTAGGTTTGCAAGAGCCCTAAAGTTTCCTTAAAATCGCACCACTTCCGACGGCAAACTGGCTAGTTTTAGGTGACCTAGAAAATCTCTCTGTAAAATAGAGAAAAAAATGAGTTGGTCCAAATAAATGTGATATTTCTTCATGGGATAGGATAGTTATCTTCCACTGGAAAAATCAGGGCAATCCTTGATAGACCAAAATTTGCCTTATCGGTTCTTACGCGGACAGCCTCTTAATATGTACCAGCTTTGAACACGTGTAGTCTTTCATGCAATTAATTCATTCCCATGCATAAAATAGGTTTTGCGGGGAGAGGGGGCTTTTCTTAAAATACCTGTTGTGGCGAATCCAGCGTTGATTATCGCAAAATAAATTTGTGTCTTTAAGTGATTTTTTGTCATCGCCTAGAGGATCAATAATTGATCCCATGTTGCTACATTGTACTATACTGAGTTTGGCAGAAATCTCGACAACTAATTGCGAACTTCTGCCAATATGCAGCTTTGCATGCTGACCTGCTCAAGAGACAAACAGTGACTGTTATGTACTGTTGTTTTTGCTAATGTTTCTTTTCCTTGTGGTTCACTTGAGCTATATAAGTTATAAAAAGGGATGTGACAGTTTTGATGGAGTGACTATGATTTGTTTACTGCCTTATGCTAAAACTGCTACTGGTAGTACTCAGGACTGTATAAGTCTTGGGCTGAATAATTTTTAATAATTTACTGGCAAAGTAAAAGAAAAATCTCAGAACAAGCTGATAACATAATATGTTGTCAGCTTGTTCTGATTTTTTTTCAGAGTGAGATAAAGAATTAAAAAATTCAAACTGTTAATTAAATTTTCAAGTGTAACTGAATCTAGCAAAACAAAATATATCAAAAACCAAAGGGTAGACCTGGTTAAATATTATCCAATGCTCAGTGGGAATGAATGTTGACTCATTTAAAGCGAGACAAGAAGTGCCTAGAATGAAAATAGTCCAGGGATGAAACTAAGTACCAAGTGACTTGTTCAGTGAGGACCATAGCTTACTGGTGACGAAATGGCACCAATCATAGCAGGGAATCATCACATTCATAGACAAAAAAAAATTTAAGACAAGAATTTCTGAAAAAAGAAAGCATGCAGCTAAAAACAGTCTAAAACAATAATTATCGATAAAACTAATGTGAAACAACTAATTTTGAGGTAATTTTGAACGGTAAAGCACAAGTTATTATATTTTACAAAAAAATTAAATTTCTTTTTGAACAATAGTTGGTCTTAAAACAGGGGTGCTGAAAAGCAGTTGGGGCCTGAAACCAGAATTTTACATTTTATTTCAGTTATGGACAGCAGTGTTCCATCAAAGTTAAAAATTTGAGCTTAACCCTTTCGTGCGCAAGTTCCTAGGAAGGAAAAGGCCGCTAAAAATACTACCAACAAAAAATTTATTTCTTGGCATCGATCTTGATAGTATGATGTCAAAAATTGGCCTAGACTGTTTCGGAATGCATTAAATTGAAGCTAGCCCGCATTCGGTAATAGAAAACCAAATATCCTATTTTTGAGAATTTTTTTACAATAAAAACTTGAAAAAAATGTGTCTCAAAATAGTTGCCTATAAAGTTTATCACCGCATGATTACTCCACACAGCAACATATATCAAAGCCAGTGAGAAAAATCGATCCAATGTCACACAAGCTTTATTTTGAAACCAAGAAAGCAAAATACACGGTGTTAAAACTACGAAAGAATGGCTAAAATCTTTGACTGGTCGATACAAAATAGCGCTATTTGCATATGTTTCTTTGTAAAATGACAAATTTTGCTTCGAGTTACCTTTCAAGCCTATAAATCCAGCACCTTTCCTCGACAGCACCACACACTTAAAAATTCAACTGTTTGAATCTTAAGCTTCGTAGTTCGCTGAAGAACTCATCGAAAAACACAACCATTACCGCGAAAAATCCCCAAAAATATAACCGAAGCTGAAAGATCTTTGTCTTCCGTCGCCATTATTTGAGTTCGCGTGCCGCTGAGGTCGATAAAATATCGAAAATTTGACCAAAATTGATCATACAGACACAAAATGTTGCCCATGTTGTTCTTTTTCTTGATCAAAGTCACCACAGGCTACCCAAGACTCATGCAAATGTAAGCTGACCATTTTTCTGCAGACCCCTTCCGATCTTATGAATTCGTACGATTGTACACGAAAGGGTTAAACACCAATGAGAATGTTTAGACTTGACACATGCTGTAATTTTCATAACATTGTGCAAGAAGAAAAGGTCACTAAATTTTTGCTTTTTAATTTGTAATTTATAACAAGTTGCACTATTTTTTTGTAGCCTTCAGTGATAATCATTCACAATGAAGTGTGTTCTTGACGGGGGCGTCAGTCTCAATGTTGTGAGGGATGACTTATCCTGTGTGGATGTTATTGAGCAGACACTGGGTGCCGAAGGAAGAGAGGTATGTTATGGGCTTCCTTCCCTCTCAGATCTGTCACTACTGTCTTACATGTAGAACCCTGCTATTTTAATTTTACAGGTGTTCTCTATGCAGAGCTTTTTTGTGATCCACAAAATAAAATTCTGTCAAAGAGAAACAACTGCACCAATTAAATCTAGGAAAATCAACTTCATCTTTGACATTAGTAAGTAGTTCTTACTAGACTGAGTTTTGATGGTACTCAGGTTATTTGGTTGGTCCGTTTTCTAAAAGAAGTGCTAATTGTTTTTACAGGCCAATAAATGTTTCAACTAGTCAGTGTTGTGATTAATTAAGTCTGGTTTGATCCACACAAGGTTCATGAAAATCTGGGAGTGTGAAAAAAACAACTGTAAAAATATTCCTTTTATGCATTCATCAAAATAAGTCTGGCAAACTCTCATAACAAGCATGAAATTTTAATAACATACTTCCCCTTTCCTTAGTTCTTTTTGGTGCCAGAAAGAGCCATTATATTGATTGTCAATCCAGTACATAGTTGGTTAACTTGCGTGGGCTTCAACTGACTCACCTGCAATCATATCGTGGAAAGTGTTTCTACAAGCCAATTTTACAGGCATAGAAATGACTAATAATGTTAGAAAAAGTTCTGAATTATTCCTGAAACAAAATGTGAACATGAAATTTCATTATAATTTTCCCTAGTTTCCTTGAAATTTATAAAGTAATAAAGTAATGCCATGATTTGGGTTCCATTAAACGGTTGCAAAAGCGTTTTTTCCGACCTGTAATGCAGTTGCAGTTCTGCTTTCCATTGATAGCTTAATTATTGTTGTTGAAATATTACCACAGGATACTGATGACGCCTTTTACATTGTGGACTTGGCCGATGTTCTTCTCAAGCACCAAAAGTGGGTTTCTCTGCTGCCAAGAGTGGAGCCCTTTTATGGTTGGTATTTAGGAAAGATACGTGTGGCATTTGCTGTGGATTGACAATATCAGAGAGGTTGGGCACCAAATTTATTGCAAACGGCAAATATGCTTATTTGATGGCGAGTGTAACTCAGAACTTGAAAGCCTCCATCTTTTCCATTGCTAACAGCCTGTTAGAAAGGACAAGTGTAACCCTAGTTGTCTCTGCCATTTTCTTTTGCAGTAAATGTGATGCTGGTTCTCTCTGTTATTGCTTGTATTTGTCTAAAGAGAATTTTTAAGAATTGATGTCATGGGGTCAAAATTTGACAAGATTTAGATGGCTGTCTTAGATCAGGCTTTCTATTAGCATTGTAAAAACCAGGATCACCCTTTTGGGCCAGTGTTAAGAACCACATACATAGGAATAGGTAGTTTATTAGAGAGAACAGGAGTTATGAAACTGATGAGTGGTTAAGTACAAGAAGCCGGCCACAGATTTGTTGAAACATACATGCAGTCACAGGTTTTACAGAAAAATCAAGCTTTCTGTAGTGTTATAATGGAAGGCTTTTTAACAGGGTGCAAAGAAAGTTTTACAGCCTCCCATTTGGCAAGTTATTTCAACTAGCCCGAAAAAATTTTCTGATGACCAGGATTGATAACAGTTCTTCTGTAATTTGAATTCCCGAAATAAACTTCAATCGTCCACTGGGCAAGTTAAGAACAGAATTCATCAGCCTGATAGCAAAATCCACTAGCGCCAGGCTATAGGACAACTTTCTCTGCTTGCTGACTTTGCATTGTACGTTTATCAATCAATTGGTCAATTCTGGTTTTATCAGTCTTCACATCACCTCATGTGATCTTTTCTTACACTGACAGTGAAACGTTATAATGAACCCATACAAATGGAATAATATATGGACTGTGCAGTGCTACTGCATTGTAAGCGTATGTTTTTGAGACAACTTTTTTCTTTCAGCAATGAAGTGTAACAATGACCCAGTTCTCCTGAAGATGTTAACAGGATTAGGAATAGGATTTGACTGTGCAAGCAAGGTAAAGAGATCTTTTTGGTTTAATGAACTTGACATTCAGTTCTCTGAACTGTTGATGTGTAAGATCTAACATCAAATTTCCCTTGCAGATTGAAATGCAGACAATGTTATCTATGGGTGTGCCACCCTCAAAAATTGTTTATGCCAATCCCTGCAAACAGGCGTCACATCTAAGGTTAGTTCAAAATCTTAGAAAGTGGCTCCTTCCTTTGCTGACTACCAATGGATGCCACAAACAAGGAGATAAATACAAACAAACAAGATTGCCTTTAACCGACCTTGTTGTGTGAAAACTAACAGTTCTTTCATTTTATATCTACAGATTCTCTGCAGAACACGGTATTTCTCTGATGACTTTTGACAATGAGATGGAACTACATAAAATAAAGAAGTTGTATCCCACTGCCAGGTGGATAAAGCTGTCAGTTTGATTAAAAACCAACTATATAGAGCGGTTTTCACTTGACTGTCGAAAGGGATTGGTTTTGGTTTTGGTTTTGGTTTTGGTTTTACTACGCCCTTTAGTTGGCTAGTGTATTTACTTTGGTTTTGGTTTTACGACAGTCAAGTGAAAACCGCTCTATATTCATGATTTATTTTCACCAGGCACAGCTATTACAATCAATCAACCTTTATTCCTCCTAAGATAAAAATACATATCTTAAGTTATATTTACAGATTGGAAGTCTTAAATTTAATATAAGCGTATTTACAAATTACATGTAAGTGCAATTCAAATTTTGAGAAATAACGATAAGAAACAAGTCTTTTTTCTCACAGGTTGCTTCTGCGAATTCGTACTGATGATTCCAAGTCACTATGCCAACTGGGAATAAAATTTGGGGCTCCCTTGAAGCAATGTCGTCATCTTCTCAAAGTTGCCTTTGACTTGAAGTTAAATGTGATTGGAGTGAGGTAAAGCTTTGATTAATGTCAAGTTGAAAAATAGTTTGGTATATTCCTGACTTACACGTTACCCTACAAATTAGAGGGTAATATTGTTGTTACTGTAGTCTTTGCTGTTTACTGTTTTTCTATTTCTTGAAACCCTGTTTGAAAGACTGGGATGGAAATGTGAAAATATAAGTTGAAATTATTTTGCATTAATCAGGGTACTAGAATGGCATTGATGAAAGCAACTTGCCCTCTCTTAGCTGGTTTAACCAGTGTTGATGAGTGTAGTTTGTGTACTCCCTGAGCCTAACCTTATTTACAAAACAATCAAGGAATACTTATTAATAATTATTTTTAGGTAAGGTAAAACTAAATGGTTTTCTCCTCTTATCAGTTTTCATGTTGGCAGTGGTTGTTACGATGCAAATGCCTATGGAACAGCTGTCTTAGCTGCCCGAAGTGTATTTGACCTTGCAGTAAGTGGAGTGTCTTTATGGGTCTCTTGTATTGCAAAATTAATCAGAATTGTACACAGTGTCAAGTGTTTCTTTCAAGATTTTTCTTCATACTCTCATAGTTAACCAGAAGAAGACTTTTTTTTTACAGTCTGCTGTTAATTTAAATTGTTGCATAGGAATAATAAATCCTATGCTCACAAAAAGCCTACATCTCTAAAAGCCTAAAGCTGCAGAATGTTGTTTGTACCTGCTTTGACTCAGGATTCAACTGTGTCCCCAATTCCTTTTTGTGTACTATGCTAATTTATTCTCTTCTTTGTTGACATGGCTTACAACCCTTGTGTTTTAGACTCAAATTGGCTTTGACTTCACCATACTGGATATTGGTGGAGGATTTCCTGGAGCCCCTGATGCTGCCATAACTTTTGAAGAGGTTAGCTTAATGAGCCTTGCTTTAAAAAGTAGCTTTTGTCATAAGAGATACATTAAAATTCAAAGCAAAAATATTTGAAATTGCATGCTAAAAAGTTCTGATTATGTACATTGTTCTATCGGGTCTGCTTCATAGGCTTAAAAAGTTGAAACTGATGTAAAATTTTCAGTGTAATTTTTATAACAAAAAGTTGGTTGCTTGTTTTCAGGTCTGTTCCTTATTAAACCCCTTGCTGGAGGAGCACTTTCCAGTCAGCTCAGGTGTGCAGATCATAGCCGAACCAGGCCGTTTTTATTCTGCTTCAGCTTTTACTCTTGTTGTAAATGTCGTTGCGCGGCGCACTGTAAAAGGAAGCCAACTGAAAGAGTGTGACAAAACTGCTAATGGTGCTGCATTTAAGGACACAGATGAGTTGGTGAGTTGGTGTTGTGATAGTTTTTATTCCAACCTGTATTTTTATTGTTTCATTTTGTGAATGTTAAGAGCATTAAAGGGGCTGTGTCATGGCAGTCCAGTTCATTTTGTTTTATTTTGCCAATTACTCGCCCTAAATCGCAATGGCACTTAATGTAAGCAAAGAAATTACAGGTAAATTACAAAATCAGAGATCCGAGACAAACAAATGTATCTCCTGAGCATTATTTTTGAAGTTGCAAGCAGTAGGGATCAACTTTGAAAAACTGTTAGGCTGAACAGTTTTTCAAAACCCTAATTTTAGTCCGTTTCAGTCTTCTTCAGTTTTGCCCATCTGTGGCATCTGTTGTTTCTGTTATGTTTTTTTAGATTATTTTTATCTTTCTCTTAATTTAACGGGCATTTTGTAATTTCCTAATTTGGCTGCATTTGGTGACACAGCTCCTTTAAAAGGTGGTTTCTTTTATGCCTTGTGAAAAGGTTCTACCATACATGTACTTTTTCTGAGGCCTTCACAGGGCTTGAAAGAAGTCTTGTCCGGTAGTCTGGGACACGTAGATTTTCTTGCTGGGCAAGTAACTTTTAAAGCTTACTTGCCCAGTAGGCCAAGGTCCAGGCAAGCCATCCTCTAAAAACATTATTCACCAAGACAACCAAGAAGTGGCCTTGGGCAAACAAAATGTAAGAGCTGCTTGCCTAAAGGACACGCTTGAATTAAAGTTCCTTCTTTCTAGTTATGCTTCAGTTGCTCAAAGGGGAAGTATTGGATTAACGTTTTCAAAACTGTGATTATCTCGTCTTGATGACTCAGGAAGACAGCTTTTGTCAAGATTTCTTTAAGTTTAGGTGTTTTCAAGTCGCTAAGAGCTCTATTTGTGTTCATTTCTCTTTTTCTTACTTGTAAGTAGCTTCTGTTAAACTTTTTTAAGAGATCTTTTCTTGCTTAACCCAAAAACTCTCGTTATCCCTTTCAAAACTGTGTGCCATTTTGGACAAAACAGTGAAAACAAGCTTCCCATGATGTCATCTGTGCGACCCTACTGTAATAGAATATAAGCAAGGACCAATTTAAGTGGGTGTAGCATATAGATCATAGAAGTGGCATCCAAATCTTTAAAAATTCAAATGGAACAACAAGCTAATGGGAAGTGGTTTATGGCACATTGGACTCATTGATAAAGCATAAACTGCAACCTTCCTGATGGCCTAAGAAATAGAAAGTTTCTATTTGCACTCTTGGGGTCTTAACACATACAAAGGCATATCTAAGTGACTTTTAATAATGAAAGCTCTACAAAAAAAAGAGATCAGGGTGACTGTTTTTTTTTAAAGCATCTTCCAGTAGTTTTATCATTAGTACTAATATCATTATGTATTGCTCTGTTTTAGGGTTTCATGTACTATGTAAATGATGGAGTTTATGGTTCATTTAACTGCCTCATGTTTGACCATGCAACAGTGCATCCAGAAGTGCTTGGTGTAAAAGACGAAGAGACTAAAAAATTCCCATCCAGTATTTGGGGTCCTACATGTGACTCTTTGGATTGTATCTCCAAGGGTGTAATGTTACCTAAGGTAAGTACTCTAGAAGTAGTTGTTTCTGATTGATGTTTCTTTATATTTCTGCAAATTTTTTATAAAAATTAATCAATTAATTAAGTCAAATAAATGCAGTTTTTCTCTGCCTTAACTAATGGGTAGAATAGGATGTCGCTAATATTATAATATTTTATTGTGAGAGAAGGTTTGATACAGATATTATAAATATGTGGCTTAAAGTTTCTAAAATGTACACTGTGGTTCTGTTCCTCTAACCAGGTCAATGTGGGAGATTGGTTATTCTTTAGAAACATGGGAGCATACACCTGCTCGGCAGCTTCTACTTTCAATGGCTTCAATAAACCACCTAAGTACTACACCATTTCCAGTAGCTGCTGGTATGTAGAAGAGTGATTGAATTGGGGTTTTCATTAAGGGTGCTTTCCAAAGGTCAGAGCTGGCCCACCAGTCATTTTGAAGAAAAACTAGTTATTTCTTGAATTTTCCCTAACGCCCTGCACTGCTGACCATACTATTTATAAAATAATGGACTAACCTGGTTGGATAGTCGTGCTGAATAGTGGAATTACTTTTACAATTGGACTGGTTTGGCCAGCCAGTTCTAACCAATGGAAAGTGCCTTCAGGTTTAAAAGTAGACAGCTAGGATGTAAAAGTAGGTGGCTGGGCAATCAAATGCCAAAGACAATTTTTAGGCTTTCACCCCGCTCCACGTAACTTTTTTTTTGGGCCCAAAAGTAGGTGGTTCAAAATTCAAAGTTGTTGCTTTTTTAGTCAGTTGCCAGCAGTTAATGTCCCTGTTGTATTATACTTCTAATCTTAATCAGAGCATTGAATCAAGACTTCTAAGCGCTTGGAAACTGAGTGTAACGCTTAATGTAGATAATGTAGATGTAAAAAAATTATATAGTGGAAAAACGGGCAGAACCATTAAAATCTCCATATATTTCAACCACTGTTTTTGATGGAGCATAGAATTCAAAAAGTAATTTAAAAAGTGTGCTTAGCACTGACTTAAGGCTGTTTTTCGAATTTTTTTTTTTTGCTTATTATTTCAATAAAAAAAACTAAAAATGGCTTTTTGCTGATTTTTTCACTTGACTTTACATTAAATAGCCAGATTTGGTTGTTTTATGCTGAAAAGTGGATTTTCCTCAAAGAGCTTGGTGCTTTGCTTAAAATAATTTTGTTAATCTACATGTCTACTGCACATTTGATAAATGTCCCCGTCATGCTGCCTTACACTTCATGTGCATGCACTGCTTAAGAATAAATTTAATAAGCAAAGATGCAGGTAGCTTATTCATTCAAATTTCCTCAAGTTTGCTTTCATTTACCTCTCCTTACAGGTTGATACAATTCTGCTTGTGCACTCTTTAGGAAATGAAATGGCTTTTCAGCTTTTTATTTGCAATGCTTTTAAAATTAAAGACCTTGGAAAATACCCATACAGACAACTAGCAATCATCAATTTTAATTTTGTTGTGGTTTTGCCTCTCTAGGCCAATGCTAAGCAAAGTTTTAAAGAGGTTTGGATTGGATTTGCACTTGCCCTGTCATTCCTCATTGGATCAAAAAGCCCTCATCTTCAATGAATGGCCTGAGTGTATGGAAGTTCTTTTCTCTGCACCCTGCTCTACATGAGGAGCTAAAATTATTACCATTTCTTTCGTGATGGCAATGGTGCCATAAACTTTTGGTCACTGTCTGTATTGTAGCATCATCTGCTATTAGTTTACTGGTGTCAAAACATTAATGTATTTAAAGACTGATTATTATTATTTTTTATAATACATTCCTCTAACTGGAATGTTGGCATATAATAATTATAGATATATTTTTGCACAAGACATTTGTGGGTGGTAAGATATATCTGAAAAATTAAATTATCCCACCTTTGTTGATGGAATCTTGTTAAGTGAATTATAATATTTGAGACTGTACACAAGTGTATTCATCTTTTGTCAAAGTTTGTTGTTAATATCATTTTCTCTGAAAAGAATGTTTGCAACCTCGAGTGTTTAGGTGTGAATTTTTTGTGTTTACTTGATATGACCCATTTGCCTCTTTAACTGTGCAATAACAGGGGTTTCAATAATTTTTTTTTACAAGCGGCTGCTGAAGGTAGATCAGGCGGCTGTGATCACAAAAGGGGCTGCAAGGCCCCTTTCCGCTAGGGAGGTGTTGGGCATGCTGCCCCAGAAAAATTTGAAATTTAGAACCTCGGAAATGCAATTTCCTCCGAAATGCAATTTCCAGCATTCTGGGCATCAAAAAGAGTGTTGTTTATGATTATTTTTATTGACCAGTGAACACAGTTTTTGAAGAAGTTAATAATGTTTAAGGTTCATTAAAGATGCACTTTGAAAACTTCTTTCGCTATCTCGATGACGTTAAATATCCACTGTAGCAGTAATGTCTTTGTAGCACTGTTTAAATCAAACATTATTTGCTGTTCATTTTTGTATACAGGGACCGCGCAGCACGTTTTCGAGTGGGGGGGCTAAAGAAGAATGCGTGAAGGAAAATTTTTGGGGGGGGGGGGGGCGGGGGGGGGGATGCTTGTGGATTTCTATTCAATTTCTCTAAAGTGACGGAGAATGTGAATAACGATAAAACTATTGATTTTTTCCACATCTTCAGTGATGTTGCTATCGGGTCTGAAAATTCACCATCACTAAATTGAAATATCATAGATTGTTATGTTATACTACTGATATCAACCTTTTATTAGAGGGTCTCAATGGGGTTAACCGATAGGCGTAAAACGGCCAAAAATTTAGTCGATAGCCGTAAAAATTGAAAAATTTTAACCGTTAGCCGTAAATTGGGTAAAAAAGAGTTAACCGTAAAAGTAATTGTTCCCTAGATTTGTTAATTTTAAGGGAGGTGCTTAACTCGCTTATGGTTGCGTTTTTTATTTTGCGGCTACTTTGACTCCGTACGCACGTTAGGCGAAAAGCCTTTTAGGTAATGACCAAGACCTAGGCTCCATTTCCGCCGCTATCTCGGGAAACTAATTTTTCCTATAGCGAAAGGGGGCTTCTTCCTGGGAATTAATATTTGCGATTTTCAGAACGTCGTGCTCTCGAAACACTAGTGAAACAACACGCAGAGCTGTTTGTAAAACACGTTGCCGATAAACAACATTTTCCTGTTTTTCTCTGACGCTACGGTAGACATTGCCATGCCTAGTCCCTGCATGTACGGTGTCTTGCCACGCAATCTCGGTCAAGGCATTTCGGTGGCGAACTCGCTCGGACCACGTGACCAGAAACGCATTAGCCGCGCGGAATAATGAGGTCTACCGACAAGGCAACGACAGGCAGTCGTTTTGCACAGTCCTTCGCTATCATTAAAAACACTGGACACGGAAATTTTGTTATTGGCCTTTTTCACACGAGAGCTAGAAAGGGATTATCCAGACTAGCCTGTGTACAGTCGCCCCCTCCTCCACAGCTTTAGACACCCCTTCTCCGATTTTTTCTGCGGGGAGGTTGCGGCTGTACACAGGCTACCTGTAACGGATAATCCATCTTCCGTCTTTCAAAATTGACGGATAAAGTCAGGGGGATTGTTCATTTCAATATTAAAACTATTCCATTTTCAAATTGAGACGTATTAACTATCTGACGCGAATCATCAAACGGATAACCCGTCTCACACGAATAAGCCGTCTCTAGTGTGGAATGTCGCGCCCCGGCCTTGAGTTGGGCGTTCGCGTGTCTGCTTACTGTTGGCATTTCTATGTGTAAAATAATATTAGAAGTGGAATACTTTATAAAAGTATATTGATCTATCAAATGTGAAAATTTTTCAATAGAATAGTTTATTTTATCCCGAGATGATCCGAAGGCCTTTATTTTGCTTTAAAGATACAAAAAATACAGGTTAATTAATATTTAACTTTTTGAAACAAAAGAAATTAATTTTTAACTTTTTTGTTAACCGTAACTGAAAAAAATTAACCGATAGCCGTAAAAGGGCCAAAATTTTAGCCGATAACCGTAAAAGCCACCACCCCATTGAGACCCTCTTATTCCTATAAATAAGCCAGAAATCCAACGATTTTGCTTGAGCTGCCTTGAACTCAAGGCTGTATAATTACTGAGCAATTATTGCACGAGGCTGAGTATGATATGAAGAGTTATGCAGATCGAGGGGGTTATCCGCCAAAGCCTAAGGCCTGAGCCCGGTGGATAACACCCTCCGAGATCTGTATATCTTCATATCATACGAAAGCCGAGTTCAATAATTGTTTAATTATTCATTCAAAATATTTACACGGCAAAACAAAACAGTAACTGAAAATAATTTAGTGAATTAAAATTCAATTATAGATTCAGAAAAAAGTAGCAAAAATTATGGAGAGTTTACTCACCAGATAAAGAAGGTTTTCCATTTTGTTTGGAAAAGTAATCAGAAATTTTAAGAGATCTCTTCTTTGCATTACTAGTGGTATGTGAAGTCTCGTCGTTCGTATTTATGTTGCCGTGTACCATGCACTTCTTTGTTCGTAATAACCGCCGGATTGAATGTTCCTTGATGACCAGAGCTATACACAATTCTGCGGTTTAAGTACTTTCGATGACAAAATGTTTTTAAAAACAGACCGCGTTCAACAAAACTTGCAATTGGAATGCTCAACGAGCCGTGAAGCCTGACATAAAAAGACGGACTTCGCGCTGATCGAGCTAAAATCAGGACGCACAATAACAAGAGAAACAATAACTTCATGATCTTCCAAAAATCAAGGTTGAAACTCATAATGTGTGAGAATCACCCACTAAACTAAACCCAGTTATTACTTCGGATCGAAATTGACCAATACGAAACAACGCGTTTTCCTGAGAGGTTCGCAGGAAAAAGAAGCCATTTAAAAGACGTTTACCTCTGCTAGGTTAGAAGCGAAAAAATATTTTACAATTGTAACGACTAATGCTTCATTCTGTCTATTTATCTGCTCGTTTGTCTTTGCCAGTAACTCTGGTCACTTTCGAATTAACGATTTTTTGCTATTTTTCACTCCGTTACTTTTGTTAAATTATTTTTGTTAAATTTATTTTTATTCTTGCAAAAAAGTGGGGGGGCTAAAGCCCCCCCAGCCCCTCCCTCTGCGCGGTCCCTGGTATACCAACGTGGCGGCCAACTATGACCCTTGAAACTTAACACGAGATTTCTTGTTTGAGAAGAAAATCTCTTAACTGATATTGTTACAAACTTAACAATCCTTGTTTTAACTGAAAATTTCAGTCGAGATTTTTGACGTTGTTTTTTG